>NW_006256342.1:6649052-6706033 GCF_000478725.1 Eutrema salsugineum
AGATAATATCTGGAACAGAATTAAGTATGGACAAATAGATTGCAACTTTCCTTTGAAAAATCCATCTGAGGGCCTCATTTTCACCAAAAAGAGCCTTAAGCTAAAGGAGTCTCTAAACAATCAAACTGCCACTGAAAAAGAAGCTCAAAACAGACAAGAAAAAGGGATGAGGGCTGGAGGACGTGTGGAACTTGAATACTCTGACATAAAGGATGATCGGAAGCATGGAACACCTCGAACTCCAACACAAATCACCGCCAAAAAATACTTGCAAGGTAAGCATAATCCAAATTCAAGTTCTAATGGTTCTAATTTAGGTTTGTTCTTGGCAGATGGTCCTAATTTGAGAACAAATCATTTTCAATTGGGGGAGGATAATGTGATACTGAGCAGCATCAAGAAAGGAGAGCTTGAACCAGAGCATGGAGTCATAGATCAGCTTGTAGCCGAGGGAGATTTTTTTGTAAACAAAGGAGCTAAAGCTAATAAGTTCAAGGAATACATTGGCGTGATACCTACTTATCTATGGAACAAAGAAGATCGCTTGAGCCAGGCTGGAGAAGATGGATTACAAACCACACTGGTTTTAATTCAAGCTCAAGTAGATCAACAATTGGGTAAGTGGCTCAGTTATACTCTTCTTCCCTTACCTTTGGTTTTGTCCCAATGGATTTTCCAAATGAAGGTTTTTAAAGAGGCAATGGTGTCTACTTCTCTCAAGGCCCAATTGTTGATTCAAGAACTCAAGCCCAAGACAAATTTTGACCAAGAAGTAGAAGGGGCGTGGCATGAAGTAGTCTAAGA
Source organism: Eutrema salsugineum (assembly GCF_000478725.1). NCBI lineage: Eukaryota > Viridiplantae > Streptophyta > Magnoliopsida > Brassicales > Brassicaceae > Eutrema > Eutrema salsugineum. The sequence goes on from NW_006256342.1 coordinate 6,649,857, forward strand.
GTTATTCAAACCCTTGCATTTATTTCCTTGTAATTTTTGAGTTTGACTAGGTTTTATTCATCTTTTCTCTTTAAATAAGCTTGTAATCTCTTATGAGAACTCATCCTAGATTGGATCATCAAACTTTTCTCAAATAAAACTCTCTCTTTCTCTTATCAAATCTGGACAAAATTCTCTTGTCTCTTTGAGAGCGATTTGCTGCTTGTGCGGCATCTTTATCATCTCTCTACTCTCTATTTTCTCTTGAGAGTGAATCACTGCTTCTGCAGCACCTTTTCAGTTCTCTTGTGATCAAATTATACTCTGAACATCAACCTAATCTATTCATCTCTTCAAACAGAAATCTATTCCACAAACTTCTGTCTCTAATTTATTTCTTAAGCTTCTGAGCGCTGATCCTCCCAAGGATCACATCACACGTATAAGAAAAGTGTATTAAATGCCAGTCTTGTGGGTTTGTAAGGGTATGATCAATTGAATCAGACTAAGAATATTTAAATATTCCTATTGTCAAATAGAGAAAAATTTGAATAGTGTTCCCACATTATTGGATTATTCATACTTAGCCCAGATCTCTCGATATTGGGACCGAGCTGCCGTGGCTAAATGACTTTGCTCTCTGGGTACCTGTGCAGATCACTCTTCCTAATACTCCGACCCTTCCGGATTCCACCGAGCTTAGGTTTATGGCATAGAAAATGTGATCTTTCCTCCTCCTGACCACTCTGTTTCCAACTTCTTTGTGCTTGACAGCATGGCCTGTACTGTCAGATATGAAGAAACCAGGTGGCTCATCATGCCGGATTTCCCGAATCCAAATGGATTTAAAACCCGGTGTTATAAGCTTAGGCCGTATTGGGTTGAAGGTCTAATATGTGTCCTAATTTGATCCAAGAGGCCATATCTGGAAAAAGTCATGAACGCTACAGTCTACATGTAAATATGTAATTCGTAAATCGAATTTATCCCAAACACTATAAATGATAAGGATAAAAAGCTTTATCTGCTGTCAGAATTTGTCCAAGAAGAGAGTCTGCACTCTGCAGCAGTGTTGTATGAACTCCTCCTATTCAAAAGTTTTAAACCTGTAAATTTGTTATTTCCATACTAGTTACTGGATCAGAATTAGTTCATTAAATACTGAGATTTAAGATATCCAGCAATCGCAGTTTTCTTCTACCAGTATTGTTGAGATAGAATCGGTTGGTATTAACTATTGTTAGTTGGGTCGTTTTTTTTCTTTTTTAACTTTTCTTTTTTAACTTTTCTTGTCGCTGTCACTTAGGTTGAGAGATTAAGCGATTATGAAAAGAAGAGGCCCTATAATACGGAAAGAAACCAGAGCAATGCATTGAGCTGATTAAATTTAAAGCATAGCATCTCAGAGTGGTCGCTGGGGGTGGCGAAAATATCTTACATTACAGAAAAATATGTTAGTAGTAATAAAAAGATACAAACCTAAGTTTGCATTGTATCACATGTTAAAAACACCAAAGAGCTTCATCTTCTCCTATCAGTCGTCGTCAGAGAAGGTTATCTTAGTACCGGAGAAGGTTATCTCCTTTTTCTTCTGTTTGGTCTTAAAATAAATGCTAAATCGTCGAAGGCAATCTTGGTACCTGAAATATATCAAAAACGCTTAGTATACCCAAAAACTTGACCCAATGTGCTCTTGATAACAAAACTATAAAGGCAAATAGTTAAATCACTTACCAAAGCTTCTCTACATGGTTGTACCTAATTAACAAAAATAACAGCGTTATTCTTATGTTATGACATCAAAACTATAGCTATAAGGTAGAAAAACCAAACTCCATAATGGAAAATCAATTTACTTGAGTCGGAAAGGGTATGGAACGATCTCAGCTTCGCCAAGAAAAACGGCTCTACGATTCTTCTCTTCCAGGGCCTAACAGTATAATAGATTCAATCAGCAATCGTACTTTCAGATAACTACGTAGTATATTTTTTTTCATCAGAAGTATAACACTACTTTTCAAATGAATACTTAAATACTTTTCATTATTGCTTACTATATAATCTACTCTCACCTTTTTTGCTTCGTTAGCAGAAGCAAACTCAACAAAGGCACAGCCCAAACGCCTACCCCACTGGTCTACAGGAAGTCGAACACGAACAACTTTTGCAGCACTCCTGAAGTACTTGATGCTGTAAAGATGCAAGGATAAAATATCAGTCATGAAAAACTTGCTCCAAGAACGAAAGAGGAAATTAAAAGAGTGCTACTTACATATTTGTTATTCGAATGGAGCGAGAGAAATTGGAAGCAAAGAGCGTCTTATTTCTTACAGCAATTTCCTGAATTTTGAAAAACCAAGTGTGTTAGGACGACTCTAAGGAGAATAGGACTTAAACGCTAAACGTTTTCTTCTGAGCCTGACATCTACCTCATCAAAATCAGGAGTTTCATCAAGTCCTTCCACTGCCGCAACTTCTCCTATCACAAGGCTTTCTCGTCGAAGGTAGTCTTCGTACCTGGAATATATCAAAAAACGCTTGTGATCTCTCCATGTATACCAAAAAACTTCACCCAATGTGCTCTTCAAGATGCAGCTAGTCAAGTCCCTTACCTAATGTTGTAATCTATGCAAAACCTAATTAACAAAAATAATACCGTTAGTCTTCTGCAATGGCATCAAAACTCTAGCAATAAGTTACACAAACAAGTTTTCACCGTTCTTCGTTTGGAGGTTTTCGATGAACAACATCAAGAGAAATCTTAAGATCGTGCAAATATTCACCGTTCTTCTCTCGCAGTGCCTACAGTATAAACGATTCAATCAGCAATCAATACTTGAAAATTTTACATCACACACTGCTTTTTAAATGACTGCTAAAACACGTTTTTATCATTACTATAAATGAATTTCACCTTCTCTGCTTCGTAAGAAGAAGCAAACTCAACATAGCAACCGCACACATGCCTGCCCCTGGGGTCTACCATAAGTCGAACATGAACAACTTTTCCAACATCTTTGAAGAAATCGATGCTGTCAAAAACGGAAGGATAAAACATGAGCCACGAAAAGCTTTTGCTCCGAGAACGAAAGTGAAATTTTTTAAGGTGCTACTTACATATCTGATATTTCAATGCTCTCAAAGACACGATCAACATCGCAGTCAACAAAGAGCGTCTTTTTTCTTACTGCGGCTTTCTGAATTTAATAACCAAGTGTGTTAGCACGACTAACAAAAGGTAGAATTTATGCCCAAAATAAGTCATCTTTCGACTTTGTGGCAACGCGAATTTTCTTCGAAGCCTAACATATTTTGTACCTCAACGGGATCGGGAGTTGCATTGAGTCCTTTCATCAACAAAATCTTATGATCGTGCAAATATTCACCATTTTTCGATTCCAGCGCCTACAGTATACAAGATTTTATCAGCTAAAAAAACTTTTCGAGTCACTTTAATACGTTTATATCATCATTACAACAAAACTACTCTCACCCTCTTTGCTAAGTTAGCAGAAGCAAACTCAACAAAGCCATAGCCCACATTCTTTCCCTTGCTATCTACAACAAGTCGAACACTAACAACTTCTCCAACATCTTCGAAGAAATCGATGCTGTAAAAGTGGAAGGTAAAATATAAGTCACGAAAAAACTTAACTTCAGAAACGAAAGTGGAAATGTAAGGTGCTACTTACATATCCAATATTTTAGTTGTATGGGGAGAGAGATTGGCAATAAAGAGTACATCCTGAATTTAACAGCCAAGTGTGTTAGCACGACTCTAAAGGAGAAAATGACTTTGTGGCAACATTTCTGTTTCTTAGAGCCAGAAATATTTTGAACAGGTACCTCAACAAAATTGGGAGGTGTCTCATCTTCTCTAATCGGAAGGCTTACTCGTTGAAGGTAGTCTTCGTACCTGGATTATCAAAAACCCTTGTGACCTCTCCATGTATATAACTAAAAACTTCACTCAATGATAACAAACTTAAGGAAGCAGATAGTTAAATCCCTTACCAAACTTTGTGATCAATGCAATACCTAATAAACAGAAAACAATAGTGTTAATGTTCTGTAATGTCATCAAAACTCTAGCAATAAGTTACACAAACAAATCTCCGTAGCATAAATAAATTTACATGGGTGGAAAGTATGTAGCTCCCACATCATCAAGATTAATCTTGCGAACGTGCAGATATTCACCGTTCTTCTCTTGCAGCGCCTAGAGAGAGAGAAAAAAAAAAGATTTAATCAGCAAGCCTACTTTCAGATAACCACTTTTCAAACTACTTTTCATCATTACCTTAAACTACACTCACCTTCTTTGCTTCATTAGCAGAAGCAAACTCAACAAAGCCATAGCCCTTAGAAATACACTTGCGGTCTACAACAAGTCGAACACGAACAACTTGTCCAATATCTTTGAAGAAATCGATGCTGTCAAAATGGAAGGACAAAACATCAGGCCACGAAAAGCTTGCTCCGAGAACGAAAGACGAAATTTAAGGTGCTACTTACATATCTGATATTCCAGTTTGGGGAGAGAGACGGCCAACAAAGAGCGTCTTTTTTCTTACGGAAGCTGCCTGAATTTAACAGCCAAGTGTGTTAGCACTGAGTCTAACGAGAAAAGGACTTAAATTGCATAACAACAGAAAGTAAATTTATCCATAGAATAAGTCATCTTTGGACTTTGTGGCAACAGTTGTTTGTGTTATTAAACGCTAGAGCCTGACGTGATATGAAGATGATAATAAGAAGAAGAAGAGGTACCTCAACAAAATCGGGAGTTTCATCATCAAGTCCTTCCACGGTCTCCTGTTAGTTACATGAGTAGACATTAGACAATGGAACACAATTTGGAGATAAGAAGAACCAAGACGCTTAATCGAACATAAACTTGTACAAAATACACTATCTAACAAACAATATAAGACCTTCACTGAGATCAAATTAGGCTGATCAGACTTTGTCTCCAACATCTGGACGCTTCCTTTCGGTGTCTCCTTCTCCTCCGATTTTTGCTTCAGAACCGGTTTGGTCTCCAAATTATCTTCCGGCTTTCGCTTACGCGATGGATTAGCTTTGGCCATGGAGAAGAAGAAAAAAAGCGACGGGTTATATTTTTGCCGGGAATTCGACAGCAATAAGTTATGTAAATTACCCTAGTGGCTAGGACAAAATTTTGAGTTGGGCTTTTGTTGGTTCGGTTTCGATAAATTAAAGCATTGAAATCAATACGAAGTGGAGTAACCAAAACGGTTTTTAGGTGATAAATTTAGTTTTTTTTTGTTTCCACTAAATGCGCATAGTAATGTTTTTTTAAATGGTTTTATATGAACCAACTAAAAAACATTACTATCCCATACCTTTTCTTCTTCTCATAGATTACTTATACCATATCTAAAGACTTAGAGCACCTCCATTGGTGCTCCTTAGACAAAAATTGACCCAAAAACCTAGGTAAACTCATTTTATAAAAATGTTTTAAGCCCAAAATCGCTCCTTAGATAAGAAATAAAGGAGCTGTCTCTAACGCCACGTGGAGAGTGATAATTGGCCAGAGTTTTATAAATTTTTTTTTTTATTAATTTTTTTTGTTTGGGAAATCATTTCGTGGACTTAGAAAATTTTTTCGACTCTTTTACTTCTCTCTCTTTCTCGATGGCGGTTCTCTTCGCCGGAGCTGAAATCGTCGGTCCGACACGGCGGCGTCTTAATCTCTCTACAAATGATGACACCAATCGACATGCAAGGTAAGATTCCACTCTCGTAATTGCTTCTTGTTTAGGTTGGAGGTGAAATCGTCGATTTGGAGAAATTTTTTAGGGTTCGTCGATTTGGGAGAAATGATTTTCTCCGTTTAATTGATCTGAATTAGGGTGGTTTTTCGAACACAATAGGTGTGTGCGTGACTTCGTAGCAATCATTGACGCCGATTGAAGATTAATTTTGTTAATCGACTTTGTGAAATTAGGGTTCGTGGAATTGGGGACAAAGATTTCGAGTTTTTTTTGTTTCGGTTTGTGTTGTTTGGCTTGTGATATCGTTTAGGATTAGGTATTACGAATGATCAGTCGATTTGGTGAAATTTTTTGTTTGTGTTGTTCGGCTTACGAATGATCAAGTTTGTGTTGTTTGCATTGATTGTGTTCATCATCTATATGGGTCATGAGCATCGTTTGATTGTGTTCTTGTAATATGTTTCATTATTAACGTGTAAATGAAAGAGAGTTGTGAATGAGCTATGGTATGATATCGATCAACAAGCCATATACCAAATCGGTTGCTTGTAATCGGTTTCATTATATGGTTGCTATGGTGTGACCTTTGTTGTTTTAATTTGTAGTTTATTTTATGGTTGAGTGCCCATTTAATCTTGTTTTATGTTAAATGCACCGTTGCTTTTTGTTAGGTGAACAAGTTAAAGCTTCCATTGATAAGTTGTTGGTGTAGTTATTTCCATTGATAGGTTTTAACATTGATAATTATTTTGGTTTTGTTTTACGAGGGTAACATGATGGGACAAAAAGAAGATGGAGAAGCTGCAACCGGCTCTGCAACCAACCCTTTTTTATGAAAGGTTAGTCATCTTTTTCCAATGGAATTAACTTCTTAGTTACGTAGGATGGTTGGTGATAAATGGCTGTAGTGTTCAATGCATAGATGTGGTTAACTTCTATGACCGGTTTACTCTAGTAATCAATGCTTATTAGGTGTATGATATTAAATGATTTCTAACTCTTTAAAACCCATCATAAACCTTAAACTAAAACAGTACACTTCTATCTCTTTAAAACACAGCAATTTTCACAACAATCTCTCTAAACTTCTTCTAAAACACTAACTTCACTCCATAATGGAATCCGAAAGCCATTATGGTCCAACCGAAGGTTTTGTAAACCTTTTAACGAGCCAGATCATTGACCTTGGATCATCACAAGTGCCTGTGTTTGGTACTCAACCTTTTGGTGAATCAAGCCCAGGAGTTAAGCAATCGGTTTGATGACATATTACAAGGTCGAGCCCCAAAAGTGAGGTACACCGTCAACGGTCACAACTATAAGTTGCCTTATTACCTCACCGACGGTATCTATCCGAAATGGGCAACCTTTATACAATCCATTCACCTTCCACAAGATGAGAAAGCAACAACGTTTGCTAAACATCAAGAATCCGTCCGGAAAGATGTCGAGCGTGCTTTCGGGGTTCTTCAAGCCCGATTTGCTATTATTAAAAATCCAGCACTCATCTGGGATAAGGAAAAGATTGGGAAGATTATGAGGACATCCATTATATTACACAATATGATTGTGGAAAACGAACGAGGTAACCGCAGTCTGTACGATATTTCAGGATTCCAACAACCAGACGGAACCAGATCTTCACACGTTGATATGACGTATTCTACGGATATGCCTACAAATATCAACAATATGATCGGAAATCGTAACGAAATTCGTGATAAAAAAATACATGAACGTTTGCAAGCTGATTTGATGGAGCATAAATGTTGTTGTTTGAAAACGCTAAACCCTAAACCTAAAACGCAACATACTATTTTATGCTCTAGTCTTATACTTAATTAAAGGCTAAAACACATACCTTACCATTACCAATACTAATCAAGATAAGAAAATCAACTTTTAACGTATGGTAGTACTGAATACTATTGGATTTCATTGGATTCGAAACGGTTACTATTAGTTCGGTCTCCATTTAAACAAACAACGACTAAAACAAAAGTTACTATCCCATATTTTGGGTTTGTAGAACAGTAGAACTAGAAGTCGTTTCTTCTTAGATATGTTACGTTTTTGGTAGCGACCTAATGTTTCTTCTTCCCATATAAGAAAGTTTAGTATTATTAAGTACCGCTTTGTTTTTAAAGGAGAAAAGCACTTGGGTCTTATGTAAATTTTCTTGACGCTAGCTGTCACTGTTTGAGCGACTATCGAAATTGAAAAGCACAAGCCCTACAATACGGAGAAACCAGAGCATCGTATTAAGCGATTAAAGAAAATCTTACATTACAGAAACATATTTTACTGGTAATAAAAAGTTATAAGCTTGGGTTGCATTGTATCACAAGCTAAACACACCGAAGAACTTCATCTTCTTCTCCTATATCTCGTCAGAGAAGATTATCTTCTTCCCACTCCAATGAGGTGTTTCCTTCAGTCTCTTTGGGTCCGGTTTGGTTTCAAATTCAAGGCTAAATCGTCGAAGGTTGTCTTCGTACCTGAAATATATTTAAAAACCATGTGATCTCTTCGTGTATACCAAAAACTTCACCCAATGTGCTCTTAATAACAAATCTCAAAATGTAAATAACTAAATCCCTTACCAAAGCTTCTCTGCAAGGTCGTACCTAATCAACAAAAATAATAGCGTTAGTCTTCTGTTATGACACTAACACTATAGTCTATCGCATTAAGTTAGAAAAACAAATCTCCATAATGGAAAATCAATTTACTTGAGTCGGAAAGGGTATGGAGCTATGTCAGCCTCGAAAAGAAAAATCATGCCACGATTTTTCTCTTTCAGCGCCTACAAAACAAGCGATTTACTCAGCAATCCTACTCTCAAATGACTACTTGCAAATTTTTTTTATCATAAGTACACTCAAATGACTACTTCAATAACTTTCACCATTGCTTACTATAATCTACTCTCACCTTTTTCGCTTCGTTAGCAGAAGCAAACTCAACAAAGGCATAGCCCACACGCTCACCCCACTGGTCTACAATAAGTCGAATACGAACAACTTCTCCAGCACTCTTGAAGAACCTCTTGCTGTGAAGATGGAGGATAAAATACAAGTCATGAAAAACTTGCTCCAAGAACAAAAGAGGCAATTAAGGATGCCACTTACATATATTTCGGTTTAAAGTTTTCAGAGAGATTAGCAACAAAGAGCGTCTTTTTTAAGACGGCAACATCCTGAAATTAACAGCCGAGTTAGCACGACTCTAAAGGACTTTTATTGCATAACAACAAAAAGTAGATTCATCCTCAGAATAAGTCATCTTTCGACTTTGTGGCGACAGTTCTCTTATTAAATGCTAAACGAGCCTGACAAAGATAATAAGAACAAGTACCTCAACAAAATCGGAAGGTTCATCAAGTCCTTTCACTCCCGCATCTTCTGCTTGTCGAAGGTTGTCTTCGTACCTGGAATACCAAAAACTTCACCCAATGTACTCTTGATAACAAACTCAAGTATGCAAATAGTTAAATCCCTTACCTAGCAAAAGCTTCAACATTGTGATCTAGGCAATACCTAATTAACAAAAATAATAGCGTTAGTGTTCTGAAATGGTATCAACACTCTAGCAATAAGTGTTACATGAACAAATATTAAATTACTTAATTTGAGGGTATGGCGTCTCAACAACACGAACAACAATGTTGCGATCGTCCAAACATTCACCGTTCTTTTCCAGCGCCTACATAATGAAAGATTTAATCAGCTATCGTACTTTCCAATAATTACTAAAATACTTTTCATCATTACTATACACTACTCTCACCTTCTTTGCTTCGTTAGCAGAAGCAAACTCAACAAAGGCAAAGCCATTTTGTCTGCCACGGCGGGTTAGAATAAGTCGAACATGAACAACTTCTCCAACATCTTTGAAGAAACCGATGCTGTCAAAATAGAGGATAAAATATCAGTCATGAAAAACTTGCTGCCAGAACGAAAGTGGAAATTTAAGGTGTTACTTACATATCTGATATATTCTTTTTTATGGGAGTGAAATTGGCAACAAAGACCGTCTTATTTCTTATGGCAGCTGCCTGAATTTGACAGCCAAGTGAGTTAGCAACAACAAAAGCAGCGTCAACAAAAGCAACAAAAGATTCATCCCTTGAATAAGTCATCTTTAGACATTGCGTCAACAGTTATGTATCAGATATTTTAAAGATAATAAGAACATGCACCTCAACAGAATCAGGAATTTGATCAACTCCTTTCATCAACAAAATGGGATGATCGTGCAAATATTCACCATTCTTCTCTTCCAGCGCCTACAGTATTAAAGATTAGTCAGCTTCAGTACTTTCAAATAACTACATATATTTTTCATATAGTACTTTTCAAATTAAGTTTTTACTTTTTCATCATTTCTACAAAACTACTCTCACCATCTTTGCTTCGTAAGCAGAAGCAAACTCGACAAAGCCATAGCCCAGATGCTTGCCCATGCGGTCTACAGCAAGTCGAACACTAACAACTTCTCCAACATCTTTGAAGAAACGGGTGCTGTAAAAGGGAAGGATAAAATATCAGTCATGAAAAACTTGCTCGAGAACGAAAGTGGAAATTTAAGATGCTACTTACATTTGTACCATTTTATTTGTTTGGGGAGAGAGATTGGCAATAAAGAGTACATCCTGAATTTAACAGCCAAGTGTGTTAGCACGACTCTAAGGAGAAAAATACTAAATTCGCATAAAACAAAAAGTAGCCATTTTGAAGATAAAATAAAAGGTACCTCAACAAAATCGGGAGGTGTCTCATCTTCTTTAATAGGAAGGATCGGAATGCTTTCTCGTTGAAGGTAGTCTTGGTTCCTAGAATAACAAAAACCCTTGTGATCTTTATACCAAAAACTTCACCAAATGTGCTCTTAATAACAAAACTCTAGATGCAAATAGTTAAATCCCTTACCAAACCATGTGATCTATGCAAAACCTAATAATTAACAAAAAGAAATCGTGTCAATCTTCAGTATATGGCATCAAAACTCTTGCAAAACTAATCTCAATGACATAAATCAATTTACTTGGGTGGAGGGTATGCAGCTCCCCTATTTGCTGCATCAACAAGAAGAATCTTACAATCGTGCAAGTATTCACCGTTCCTCTCTTGCAGAGCCTAGAGGATAAAAGATTTAATCAACAATCCTACTTTCACATAACTACTTTTCAAAAAATTACTTTCATCATTACTCTAAACTACTCGCACCCTCTTAGCTTCGTTAGAGGAAGCAAACTCAACAAAGCCACAGCCCAGTTTCTCATCCATGCCGTCTACAGTAAGTCGAACACGAATAACTTGTCCAACATCATTGAAGAAATCAATGCTGTGAAAACGGAAGGATAAAATATCAGCCATGAAAAAACTTGCTCCAAGAACGAAAGTGGAAATATAAGATGCTACTTACATATCTGATATTTTAGTTTGGGGATGGAGATGGTCAACAAAGAGCGTCTTTTTTCTTGCGGCAGTTTTCTCACCAAGTCCTTCCACTGTCTCCTGTTACATGAGTAGCCATTTTGGAGATAACAAGAACAAGATGCTTTTTTTTTTACGGCAATAAGAAGAAGATGCTTAACTAAACTGAGCATAAACTTGTACAAAATATCAGTAGAATATATATAACTTCCAAAAATCATACCTTCACTGAGATTAAATTAGCCTGATCAGACTTTGACTCCAACAACTCGACCCTTCCTTTGATCTGCTGGACAGTATCAGCAAATCCTTTCGTTGTCACCTTCTCCTCGGAAGTTTCCCTATGTTCCCTCAGAACCGGTTTGGTCTCCAAATCATCTTCCGGCTTTCGCTTACGAGATGGATTAGCTTTGGCCATGGAGAAGATGATGAAAACAGCGACGGGTTATATTTTTGCCGGGAATTCGAGTTGAGAGCAGCAATATAAATAACCCTAGAATTCAGGAAGAAGGTATATGTATTTTTATAAAAACAAAAATCTGGTTTGGGTCGGGCTTAAATTTGGTTCGGTTTTGACAAATTCGAGCACTCAAATCGTAAGGATAGAAATCAAAAAGATTCATTGGAACCAAATTCGATTTTGACAAACAAAGATGAAAATCCGAGTCCCACAAAATCAAAGAGAGCACACACAAGTTATTATTATTGAGCTAGAACTACACGAATAGAGACCCAAATCTACGATGATGAGAAGGTGAAAAATACCTGGTCACCACCTGGAAAATCGCAAGCAAATCATCCGAAGTCATTGCATTTTGCGATAGTGCACGTGGATAGTGAATTCCGGCGCCGGAGTCTACGAGATTGAACTCTGATAGTATGTGTATTCGGAGTAATTTCTTCCAGAGGAAGAGTGATGTTTCCATCTCGAGAGATTGATTGACGAAGAAGAAGCAGAAGAAGAAGACGAGTATTAAAAAAAGGAGAGAGACTTCAACATGTGTAGTTTGCAAATAGGAGTTAATTAGAAAAATAAACGTTTAAGTCAAAGTCAACCTTTTCTATACCTTCACTCTCCCTGCTTAATCACAAGAGCAAAAAAAATCATCTGATCGTTTCGATCGCATTTTTTTCCGGTTAAATTTCTCCGACCATGACCGGAGCAAGCCGTCGGAGCGCGCGTGGTCGGATCAAATCATCATCTACCGGCACCGACGAAGGCGGCGATTCGCTTCGTTATTCCCCGATTACCCGCCGAGGCAGAGCCAAGGAGCTTGTGTCGATCGGTGCTTTCAAGGCGAATCTCAAGATTTTGATTGGGCTAATTATTCTGGGGATTGTAGTCATCTACTTGCTAATCAATCGGTTGTTTGATGAGTCCCAGAACCCTAGGGTTATCACTCCTTTTCCTGCTCCCAAACTCATGGATTTGTCTATGGTACGCGAATATTAAATTCGTTTCTTTTAGCCTTTTTGTTCTTTCTTTTTTTTCGTTTGTGAGAAATTTGAATTGGAAGATTCGTATTTGTACATGTATCAGTTCCAGGGCGAGCACAAGGAGAGCTTGTACTGGGGAACTTATCGTCCTCATGTTTATTTTGGAGTTCGTGCAAGGTATGATGCGTAAAGCAGCAAAAGTCTGTTCATTTTTATCTGGGAATGTATCAATTCTCGTATTATGTGAGATTGAGCTCCTTGTACAAGAAAATAAGTTGAATACATGGCAATACAGGACTCCACTGTCCCTGGTAGCTGGCTTGATGTGGCTTGGTGTCAAAGACGAGATGTATGTTATGCGGCATTTCTGTGAAAACTCCGATGATCTTAGCTCATTTGGCTGGAGAGAACACAATGGACGGGATTTCGGGCGGCAAGAGCTTGTTGAAAACGATATGATATTGGAGACAAGTTTTGTCAAGTCAAACGAGGACAGCCTTGGTTATGGAGGGGATTGGGCAGTTCGGATTGATGTAAAAGATAAAGGGTAATGCCTCTTTTACACTAGTAGTATATTAATATTGTGTTCATGGTGTCTGCTTTGTTGTTTTGGCTTATAGATAGTATTGACATTCGTTTTGCACTGTGGTGTGACAAAAGCTTCTTTTTCTTTTTTTAATGCCTTGACTACACTGGATTAAACTAGGTCGAATGGTGATGCAAAGAGAAGCGCACATCTCTTCTTTTATTTAGCTGATGAAGGTGGCAATGTTCTAAATTTAGGCCATGATAATTTAGATTTTCAAGGGAGCTCTCTCCTGGTTTCGGGTTCACGTGAAGATGTAGGAGACTGGCAGATACACTTAAAATCACAGGTATTTTTTTTATTTGAATTGCTCTTTAGCGATCTTAGGATTTTTGTTCTTGGAAATATGTGGGTGGCTAGACATTCTCTGTCTCTGATGCTCATCTGGATGTAACCATTTTAAAATGTTCTTCATTTGCAGAATCAGCTTGAGACACATTATTCCGGTTTCAAGACGCCTCACATCTATAATCTGTCTGATTTAGTTCAGCGAAATCTCGCTCTACAGGTCTGCTTGCCATAACTTAATTTAAAAGGGCCCACGGTATTATTTTGTTTTCAAAGACCGTGGTGCTTACATGTCTCTTGACTTGTATGGTTTCAGGCTAGGAAATTTGGACGACTTCAGCTCTCTGACACGTCAGAGGATTCTTCTAACATTTACGTCTTTCAGGTAATGTATGCGTGTATATTGTTGTATCAATATATAAAAAAATGTTCTTAACTCCTATAGAATCTATGATAAGTATGTCCACTTTCAACATATGTTTTTCCATACAGATTTCTGGGAGGCTTCCATTTACGATAGATATTCCCTTCGTCTCCGGGATCAGAGGAGAAAGTTCAAGCGTGGAAAAGCGTTTAACAAGTCTCACAGGTTTCTTAAGTCACCTGTTATTACAATCATCATTAGTGATGAGTTTGATTTTTCTTAGTCTTAGCTTGTGTATTTAACTTGCATTTCAGTTTGAATATGGAAGAACTTCTCATCCGGTAATGATTTCGTTACAGCAACCTTTGCCTTTTGAGTTTCATAACTCAGCTAAAGAACATTTATCTGAAATTTATGCATGGTTTCTGTATGTGTTTTTGTGTTTCTTAAGTGTCACTCAACCCTACAAAAAGCAGTAGCTGTGAGCCATTTCAGTAGAGCTTCCATTAAAGAAAATATTTTCGCTGACAGCATTAATTTTGATCACTAATATCATCGGTGTTGTCTACTTTTGTTGTATTTGCGCTAAGTTCAATATATATTCCATGTAGGCTTGCCACTCTCTGATCTCCTTATAAAGAAACATAGGGAATTTGATGCAAGGTTTAAGGAATGCTTCAACCTTTCTGAAAAGGTATGCTTCTAGTTTTTTGTTCTTTAGACTTAAGTTACCCGTGCTAATAGATGATATTTAGCACACCCATAAGTCGTTTGTCATGGATCGTCTTGATGTAGTTGAGTAGTTGTGAAATAGTCCCCATTAGCAATTCATTCGAAAATGGAGATTGCTGAACACTTTAGCAATTTCATTGTTTACTTCTCAGAATCTCCTTCCACTACGATTAGTTTGTCATCTCCTAGCTGCCATAACGTACATATAGTCATATAGTTAATAGTCCTGCATCTATCTGAATCGATGGTTATAGAAGAGATGAGGATCTCAATCTCAGTTTGCTGTGCTTCCAGCATGATTCAGAAACATTGGGTGTTGGCAAGACTGCAATTGCAAACATGCTTGGTGGCATTGGTTACTTCTATGGTCAATCAAAAATTTATGTTCCTAAAAGCACAAAGGCAAGTATTATCATCCTACTTATTGTGTATCGATATTTCTATCCCTTTAGTGCCCTTCCCATCTGCAAACTAGGTTGGATCTCTCATAGAATCACACCACTGATACTTCTATTGCAGCCTGAAAGTCGGGATGATTTCTTGCTATATTGGCCAGCCGAGCTGTACACCGCTGTTCCAAGCCGGCCCTTTTTTCCTCGGGGATTTTTGTGGGACGAAGGTTTCCATCAATTGTTGATCTGGTTTGTTCTTATTGATCATTCGTATCTTGAAGATTTCATTGATCTGTTGCTATTGTGATTGTTTTTAAAATGGATTTCCTGAAAAGCCATGTTTTTTTGAGAAAATGTCATATTACAGAGTTAAAAGCTATAATCATCACGCTGGTTGATCATTCTTTGGAGTGTGTTGTGTACTTTGAGCAGGCGCTGGGATTTTCGTATCACCTTGGATATTGTTGGACACTGGTTAGACCTATTGAACATAGATGGATGGATCCCACGTGAGCAAATTTTGGGTGCTGAAGCTCTGAGGTATTTTACGCTCTTTCACTAACTGTGGTAGTCATGGTTATAGTTGTAATTGTTTTTGAGTTTTTCTTTAACTGCAGTAAGGTTCCAGAGGAGTTCGTAGTTCAGTACCCGAGTAATGGCAATCCACCAACACTATTTTTGGTGATACGTGGTAAGAGTCCGTTGTACTTTATACCTGTCTTCTGATCATCGCTCTCATTTTTGCTTCCTGTGAACCCTTGTGCCATATCCTTCTGTTGTTTTACAACTATTTCTGTAACTGTCACAGTTAGATGTTTAGAACTTTGTCTCCAAGATCATATGAGTGCTTGCACCTTGCTACTCAGTTTCTGGATTGAAATGTGACGTATTTATGTAAAGTTCGAAAAAGGTTTCAAAATCAATATAGTTCCATGTAGTGACAATTGTTTTTATTTTTCAGATCTAATTGATGGTATAAGGACGGAAAAGTTTATCGCTTCAGAAAGGGATGAAATATTGTCATTCCTTGAGCGGGCTTCTGTACGCTTAGATGCATGGTTTCAGTGGTTTAATACTTCCCAGACAGGTAACAACTAGCTATCTTCTAGTTTTCTGGTGTAAATCCATTTATAGATTTACAGGATCCTTTTAGCATTCAACTGCTGTGTGTTTTAGAGTTTGTAGTATCTTAAGTGACTATTGTTTACAATCACAGTTGTATCACTATTTGTTAATCTTGATCACTAGATGTGACGTGTTTTTTTCTTTAACTGGTATTACAGTCTTAATATGCATAAATGGGCTAGTTCATATATTATGGTATTCATGACTTAATTTAACTTTAGGCAAGGAGAGCGGAAGCTACTTTTGGCATGGCAGAGACAACACAACAACTCGAGAACTTAACCCTAAGGTACTAATTCTTGGTTTCTCATGAAAATGCTATTTCTTGTTAGCGACAACATGTCTCAATATTCTTTTGGTGTGTGTGGGAGGTGATTTTTTAGTAGGATTGGATTATCTGCGGATTTGGCAGTTCAACTAAGAGATCTTCAGCGATAAATATGATGTTTTATATTTCCTGCAGACGCTTTCCTCGGGGCTGGATGATTATCCCCGGGCTTCGCACCCAAGTGAAGATGAGCGACACGTTGATCTTAGATGCTGGATGTACCTCGCTGCAGATTGCATGCGTTCCATCTCAGAGCTTTTAGGAAACGAAGTTAAATTTTCAAAGGTTAGCACAAGATGGAAAGTCAAGGGGTCTCTCCTTATTTTTTCTTCACATGTTACTGACGCAAATCCTGCAGGAGGATTACAATTCAACTGCCAAGCTCCTTTCAAATTTCGATCTTCTGAATCAGGTCTATTCGCTATCAGAGTCAACAATTTGCTCACTTCCATTGATTATGACGTTGTTGTTGATATATATGTAACTTGATTATATAAGACATGATTTCTTTCTCAAATGTGTATCGCATTAACTTCGTCTTTTTACCATTCTCTCTTTCTCATTCATGGTTAATTTCTGCGCAGATACACTATGATAAGGACCATGGGGCTTATTTCGACTTTGGTAATCATACAGAGAAAGTAAGAGAAACTTCATATAGAATAATAAGCTTGAGTATCATTTTTGTCATAGAGAAGAAGAACGTAGGATTCTTTGTCTTTCCGTTAAACCACGTGTTGCGTCGATTGATCTGCAGGTTAAGTTGATATGGAAAGAGATAATTGCAGAAAATGGGCACCTATCTCGACAGCTTGTAAGGAAGACTTTTGGAAAGCCGAAGCTAACATTAGTTCCTCATGTGGGTTATGTCAGCTTCTTTCCCTTCATGTCTAGAATCATCCCAGCTGTGAGTGTTTGTGCTCGTATCTATTCCAATCTTTTAAACCCTTATAGATCAGTTTCTTATATGACCTAAATCTTCACATATATTTGGTCGATAAAGGAATCTCCAATCCTCGAGAAACAGCTTGATCTCATTTCAAACAGGAGCATCTTATGGAGTGACTATGGACTAGTTTCGCTTGCCAAAACCAGGTGAGCCCACAAGAACGAACATACTCAGAAAAAGTTAGTTCTTCCATGATAATGAAAGAACATTTTCTTGATACAGTTCAATGTATATGAAACGTAACACTGAGCATGATGCACCATACTGGAGAGGCCCTATCTGGATGAACATGAACTACATGATTCTTTCGTCTCTGCATCATTACTCTAGAGGTACTTTTCTACCCTCCACATGGTAACAAGAAGAGAGACATCGTTCTACAAGGCTTCTCCTTTTTAATTACACCATATGCATTTGGTTCACCTTGTGTCAAGCAGTGGATGGGCCATACACCGAAAAGGCAAAAGAGATTTACAAGGAACTAAGGAGCAATTTGATAAGGTATACACTTCTATATGGTATCCGCGATATTGGTCTTGTATTGTATGGTATGAACTTGAAACATGTCATAAAAATACAGGAACGTGGTTAGAAACTATTATCAGACAGGGTACATCTGGGAACAATATGATCAAGATAAGGGAACAGGCAAAGGCACGCGTCTCTTCACCGGCTGGTCTGCGCTTACCTTGTTAATAATGTCCGAAGAGTATCCTATTTTTTGAAGCTCCTTTTCTCCAAACTCATGCAAAAGTAACTTAAAACTATAAACATATGTTAGTTAGAAGATGATCAGTTTTGATGTAGAGCTATCAGTTTTGATGTAGAGCTTTTCATATTCCCTCATGGTTGGTTCTAGTGTTTAGCTCAAAGAAGAAGACTTAAGGCAAATAAACAAACTTGTCGACTGTGGATAATGAAGAAAACAAAAAAAGTTTCACAAATCAAACGTGAATTGCATTAAAACATAAATCAATCATATGTTACAACGTACAATCGGAGGAGAATCACCACAACACCATAGCAGTTCGAAACAAAAACACTCCACTTTATTCAAAAGAATTTCAAATCAGTGTATAAGAAGAGACAATGCTCTCTTTGATTTGCAACAACAATGCTAGCACTTACATCATCAATCAGGCTGTGATTGTGACGCTGCAAACGCAAGAACCAGACAGTTTTATCTCACATGTTTTCCACTGCCTGCCTGGTGCAGCATCCGGGTCATACAGTAAAGTACTCCGACCGGTTTCTTCCTGAGACGAAAAGAGCAGAAGCTTCCCACTCAGCTTACCAAACTGAAACCCGGCCCTCGAGCTTCCTGACAACGGAAGAGCCACTACTTCCCAAGTATCATCTTCCGCATTGAACACCGACATCTTCCTCTGGTTCTTCCATTCGATGCAGAACAGCTTTTTTCCTACTTCAACATGAGCTGTGACCATCTGCAAAAGTATCAAAGCATCCAAATTTTCAAAATAGTCCAAGCATACTATCATCTGAAGAGAAACCAACTTAAGATTCACACACAATAATCAAAGACTAAACATATAAGACTCAAAGATGACTTACAGTTACACCGTTTTTGCTGCTACACCAGGAGCCGCATTGAGGGTTGTACACATCAACAAGTTTTGAGTTTCCAATTGTGAAGTTGGATCTCCCACCCATCACGTAGAGCTTCCCGTTGAAGCCGCTAGCGAAACAGCCCCATCTTGGACGCCTCAGAGACTCAATGAAAGTCCATTTGCCCGTCTCTGGATCATACACCTCTGCACTGGACAGACTCTCCCCGTCTACTCCATGACCTCCCACCACATAAACAAGCCCATTCACCTCAGCACAGGCAAAGTCATAGCGAGCTACCTCAAGGTCTGCTAGTCTGCTCCAGCTGATTTCATTTCAAAAAAATCAAACAACATGTTCAAAGTTTGATACTTTATGTATAAAACTCACTGAATCACTGGATCAAGAACATGACAAACCTGTTGAGGCAAGTATCATACTGATAAACATCAGAAGATGCAACATGAGAACCGTTGATCATAGCAAAACCAGCTATCACAAGGAGTTTCCCATCAACCACAACCACCTTAAACCCTGATTTTGCAGGACCAGGCATCGGTGGAAGAGAGGCTAGCTTACGTCCCAAACAGTCCATCACCTCCCAGTGGCTCTCTTCTCCTCCAGCATTCATTGTTAACACATAGAGCCACTCTTCAAGCATACCGGCGAGTCTTCTCACGGTAATAAACTCTTTGCTCTGAACAACAAACCTCCATTTCTTACAGACACGTCCCATGGATGGGAAGCTAGCGCGTGGAACCAGCGCCAGACACAACTTTGCCACATCATCAGACAATCCCGGAATCAAAGGCTCAGACAACAACCGTAAACCAAGATCATCAAGATTTCCTTTGGAGAAACACATGCCGTTGTTTACAATCATTTTCTTCTCACTTACAAAAGGATGCATCTTTTTGACTAATATCTTTCCTCCCCAATAAAAATTTCTAACTAGAGTAAGATTTTGTGTAAATGAAAAAGACGTGATTAAAGAATCTCATGAAACCCGTCACGTATAGGGATTTTCAAAGACAAAGGGATAAACAAATTAGCGGAGAAGAAAGCTATTGAAGTGACCAATGATGAATGATGATTATGTCCAGCCCAATCTAATTCATATTCCATACCAAGAGCTTCGCTTCTACAAACGTTAGGATCTATAATTGTCGTTAAATTGATGTTTTTGTCTCTTCTCACATACATCTCCGTATCTACCAAAACAAGATGAAAGAAATTTGTCAACAACATAAGAGTTAACAAGATTGCAGCAAGAAACAACGGAGAAGAAAACTAGCATACCATTAAAGGTCATGCTAGAAAAGAGGATTTAGCCACCCGCAACATCCATCTTTAGAATTTGCGAATTTTCTGCAAAATTTTTTTTTCCAGATAAGTCAAATTCTTGAACGAAGTCAAGAACCAATAACATCGCAATCGAGAGAATCAAGATCAACAAAGAAGAGATAGGATATCCAAAAAAGGATCAATTTTGGAGAGTTACAAGCTTCATATATAACCACACGAAAACAGGTCAAAAGAAAAATAAATTGAATGGCTATCAATTATTTCCTGAAAAAGGAATATATTAAGATCAAACTCAGAAAGTTGACATTTTTATAAAAAGAAATATCTAAAAACTTCCTAATTCCCAGAATTGGCGAAGATCTCAAAGATTGGAACTTTGTGTTATTCCACATATGAAGAGAAAAAAACCTCCACAAGAATCCAAATTGCAGAGAATTAAAACATCAAAGTAAATATAGCAAGCGATGAGACTGGTTACAGACCTGAAGTGGATGATTCGTTTCCAAAGAGCAAACTTAAAGGGTTAAAAACGAAATCGAAATGGCTAAGACATTTTTATACAATGAAGAGCGAAGATGGCGGAAAGAAAGAGCAGAGAAAAGGATAAAGATGAGATACCGAGAGAATAGGGAGCTTTGTCGTTTTTATGGGTCTTTGTGCCCTCGTTAATGCGTTGAAGTTGGTGCAAAGAAGATAACATTGACAGAGAGAGAGATAATGGTGGAATCGAAGAGAGCGTGAGATTAGGAATTATATAGCAAAATAACAGGAGGCATAACTGTAGAATGGATCTCTGTAGATAATAATGTCAACTAGTCATCACGTCACATTCTCACCCATCACTATTTTAGTATTTAGTTAATAGATTTTATTTTCTTCATATACTTACACACGACATGTTTTGATTTCAGACAGAAAAAAAACAAGTTTCGGTAAAAGAAAATATTCATTATAAATTGTGATTTCGACATCAAGTAGAGCGCGAGGCCAAGATGCCACACTCTCGAAAAAAAAAGCCAAAATACCATGTATTAAATTTGTAATTTAATTTTGATTTTTTTTAATAAGGAAAAACTTGGAGAATACTATCCTCTCCCTATTTGTCTCTTTATTTACACTAAAACCAGGATTAAACCCATCCAAACCCAATGACCCATGGATATCCATCCAACCTCCTTAGATATTTTCATTTATTAATTTATCCTTCTTTTTTGTTAATTCAAAATCGATTATCCCCAAATAATTACACAAATTACATCTTAAATTTACAATTAAAAAAATTTATACCTTCAACTCTCATCGATGAAGCATTTTGGCGCAAAGGAGAATTATACAAAGACGAATGTGATGTTGTTTCACCAACGAAAAGCATTTGGAAGTGAAGCTATTCTGGGTTTTGAAATTAAAGTTTACCAGAAATCCAGCCACGAGGGAAGTGATTTCGACTTTTGAATGAAGGAAAATTGATGAAGCATTGTTCTATATATATACATGAATTTTGGATTTGCAGAGACTAATTTAATAGCTTTGTTTTGGATTTGAAGAAAGCTTGTGTCCCTGAACTTGGTCTGGTTTTCATCTCAACAAAAAATTGGGATTTTGCGCATGAGGTAATCTCGCCGTTGTAACAATTGAGTATCAATTAGATTTGCACCTGATGATCCCCTTCTTTGCTTCGCGGCGTCTAGCTTTCCAGGATCTATCTCCGGTTCGAAGGTCTTTGAACGTCTTTGAACGTCTTTGAACGGCACAGCTCCTTAATTACACCACCGCCAAACAAGCTCTGATGACGTTTTCGAGCTTACACTTGATGCGTTCATGTCTCGGCCAGAGACGTCGGATCCAGAGAAACCGTCGGTGAGATTCTCTTTTTCTGGATAGGATTTGCCGTTGGTAAATTGGATCGAGTGGGTAAATGCGATGGCTGAGTCCAACGCAGTGGTGTGGCAGAAATCCAGCGTTCCAGCGTCTACGACGCGATCATGGCTTTGGTGGAGAGATGGTGCATCAAGACTAACTCGTTTGTGTTCCCTTGAGGCTTAAGTTCTATAAAACGAGAAGCTAATCTGTGTTTTTTTTCAGCTTACATTCTTCACAAAAAGAGAAATCGATTCTATGGAGGAACTTGTTGTCTTGTTGAATATTAGAGATAAAGAATCGAATTTGTTGTCTTGTTGAATATTTGTTATGTCTTTGAAGTCAGAGAAGTTTGATGAACTAATAGCTGCAGCCAATGAAGAAAAAGAAGTTGCAAAAGCTCAGGTGTAGAGATGAACATAGAAGTTTCATGATCTGACTTCTATGGTACAACTAAGTACAACTATGGACAACTAAGTATAATTATAGTACAATTAAATACAATTATGGACAACTAAGTACAACTATGTACAACTAATACTAAGTACAATTTGGTAACTGTAAAATTATAATTAAAATTAATTAAAAATTAATTAAAAAAACATGTGTGCCGACAAAAAAAGAACATATGCACTTTGTAACATGTGCACCATCAATTTTGTACATAGTTATACCCAATTGTCCAGTTGTCCAAAATTCTTCATAGTTGTCCTTTCGTGATTTTAGAATTTTTTTAGTTGTCCCTTAATATAAATTATTATTTTGGTAACCCAATTTTATGTGACGATTGGGTATTTTCATGGATAATTTCTTAAATATAATCGTTGATTCGTAGTGATTCTTAGGTAAATTATAATTATACCTGATTTCATCACCAAATCTGCAGAGGAGGACAACTGGTATGAATAGTACAACTAAGAGATAAGAGGACAACTAGTACAAATGGATATAACTAAGACGACACCTTGAATAATTGTTAATTAAGAATTGTTTTACTATATTTTCAAGAGATAATGAGCATCAGCCACACAAGCAATTCAATAGATTTTATATCATTTAATACCTCATATTTGGAGCAGATAACTTATTCGGTATTACTAGATAAGATACTGTATGTAAGAAGATTGCGATATATGAAACTAAACAGTTTTGGAGTAGATAATTTATGTGGAGAATGAATTGCACACATAAATGTAACTAAGTGAAGTATTTCGGATAATATACAAGAATTTTTTTGTCATACTGCCGAATTACACCAAAAAAAATAAAAAAGTGGTTTCTATTCTCCAAAAAACGTCGCCGAAAGACAAAAATGGATAATAAATTAGATAAGTGGTTTCAGAGCAAAAATAGCATAGAAACTTAATTTGTGTAAGTTTTCGAGTTTATTTTATCCGAAAAGATTTTATTTTAGCTAAGGAAATACATTTTAGCCGAGGAATTTTCATTCTCGATAGCCTTAGACTGTATAGGAGTATTTTGGAGTTATTTGTATTTTGGATTTCTTTGATTTATTGCATTACTATTTATTTTGGAGTTATTGGTGTTTTGAATTTCTTTGATTTCTTTCATTACTATTTATTTTGGAGTTATTTGTATTTTGAATTTCTCCAGGACAACTAGGTGCAACTCAGGACAACTATATTTTAATTGTAGTGTTAAAAAATAAATTCCTAATATTATTTACTTAAAAGCCAATATAACTCATACCCTAAAAACTGTATCTTTCCACGTACTAGAAATAATAAAATAAAACTTTGTTTTGTTCAAAGAACCAAATATTTTTGGTTTCACTTGAAACTGCCCTTATGTTATAAGGAAGTCTTTGGCAATGTTATCCATCTTATGCAAGCGTCTATGCAAAAATATAGGAAATAGAAAAATAATAACGCAAAATCTTTGGGGCTGCTATATAATGATCGAAATTCTTGTGGACAACTAGAACATAATAATTTATGTCGAAGGACAACTGAAAAAACTACAGAATCGATCAAAGGACAACTATTACAAATTTTGGACAACTAGACAACTAGGTACAACTATGTTGTCAGTTGTAGACGCACGTGCGCCGACAAAAAGAGACATGTGCGCAGTCAAAGTACCACGTGCGCCGTCAATTTTGTATATAGTTGTATCCAGTTGTCCAGTTGTCCAGTTGTCCAAAATTCTTCATAGTTGTCTTTTGGGTATTTTAGCAATTTTTCCAGTTGTCCCTTGATATAAATTATTACTTTGTAGTTGTCCACATAATTTTGACTATTGTAGTCCATTTACAACATTTTCATATTATAATTGATGCAAAATTATATTTTTGGCTTTTTTCCATCATAAGATTGTTAACATTATCAATTCTTTGTATCATAAAGAGTGTTTGACAATGTTATCAATCTTATACAAGCGTTTATGCAAAAATATAAAAATAGAAAAATAATAATGTAAAACCCTTGGGGCTGTTATATAATGTTCGAAATTCTTGTGCACAGCTAGAATATAATAATTTCTGTCGAAGGACAACTGAAAAAACTACAAAATCGATGAAAGGACAACTATTACAAATTTTGGACAACTGGACAACTAGGTACAACTATGTTGTCTGTTGTAGACGCACGTGTGAAATACAACTGGTACAACTGGTACAACTGATATAATTATGTAATTTAAAATTATAATTAAAATCTATTAAAATTAATAAAAATACACATGTGCGTCGACAAAAAAGAACATGTGTGCAGTCAAAGTACCACGTGTGCCGTCAATTTTGTACATAGTTGTACAAAGTACCACGACTTTTCTACATTTCTTTAAGTGGATGTTGCTTTTTATATTTATAGTTTTATCATTATTATTTTCTAATGAAAGAATTACATATAGTTGTATATATGTGTCCAGTTATACCTTGTTTATTTCCATCCGGAAAGCATTTTCGGCCAAAAATGAAATCCTCTAGACTAGATTAACTTTCCTAAGTGTCTAGTTATCCGTCAAGGTAACATGTGCACCTATGTGCATTGTCAATTTTTGTACATAGTTGTACATAATTGTACATAATTGTACTAGTTGTCCCTCTCTGCAGATTTGCTGATGAACTCAGATATAATTATAATTTACCTAAGAACCACTATGATTCAACAACTATATTAAAAAAATTATCCATGCTAATCGTCAGATAAAACGGGGTTACCAACCCGATTTGCAATTATAATAAAAGAATTTTCAATCAATAATTATTTAAGTTGTCTTAGTTATACCTATTGTACCAGTTGTCCTCTATCTCATAGTTGTACCAGTTGTACTAATTGTCCTCTTATCTCTTAGTTGTACCATTTGTACCAGTTGTCATTTTTCTGCAGATTTGGTGATGAACTCGGATTCTAATTCTAATCTACCTAAGAATCACCATGATTTAACAACTGAATTCGAAAAATTATCTATGCAAAGACCTAATCATCACATACCAACCCGATTTGCATATAGAAGAACAAACAATTTTGGCAAATCAAATCCCTAAATTTTGAAATCCCCAAATCTGTAAATAAAAACCTAACTATATTTTAAAACTTCAACAACGGTGGTGGAGAAAGGAGATAAAATAAGAAACTGATTGCAGAAGATGAAGAAGAAAAGGAAGAGGCGAGGATTCAACGGCAAAAATGAGATTTGCTTATTTTCAGAATCCACCGACAAAGAAGAAGAAGAGCATGAAAAACAAATTATTTTTTTTAATTAATTTTCGTTTTAAATTATTAATTTTAATAAAATCAATTATTTTTTCACCAAATTCAAAAATGCTACAAAAACTTTCATTAAGGGTAAATTGGGAATTCTATATATATTATGGCCTGTAGACTTGTTTATGGCACAACAGATTTTCTTTTTTCAATTTATGGCATTACAGCCATTAAACCCATCAAGTAGAGTAAAAAAATATTAAATCTAAATTTTTAATATATGCTAATGGATAATATAACTTCTTTGTAGTATTTAAATGGATGAAAAACTATAAATTAATTTATGGCCAGAGTTAGGATGTGTTTTTTATCAATTAGTTTTTTGATAAAGTGTTTTCTAGTTTGTATTTTTTATCATATTAAGTGTTATAGTTTTAATTTTTCTTCAGTACTAAAGACTTGTTTGTTTGATATTTTTTTTATGAAGTTACATAAAAAGTCAAAATATAGCATTTAGATGCAATTTTCAGATACAACATTTATTTATTATTATTATTAATTTAAATTTTGTATTGGAAGGCTGGTTGAAACAAATATATTTTGATGACAATTTTGTAAAATAAGACCATTTCTAAAAGGGGTTTTAGAAGAGATTTTTAAGATTGTATATATATTAAATAATAGTTAAATATTGAAAGATTTTTAAAAGAGAAGAGAGGATATTTAAAGTTGCTTATTTAAAAATAATTTTTCCTTTTTTAAGGATCTATTTTTTTTCTGTTAACATGATTTTAATTTTTAAAATTTTGATGATTGGAGATGCTCTTACACACGTTAACTCTAGGTTCCACTACAATTTTGTTTATAATTCATTTAAAAACTAAGAGTATAGAGAAAAAAAAAAAAAAAACATATATCATCAGACGGTGGAGATCTTTTCTGTGTCCGATGCAGATGCAATCGTATCATATCTCTTCCCTTTGTCTCTGTCCGTGGGCCCATCCTTCATTCTGGTGGGTCCTAGTGATGCCATTATTTAACTTTCAGTTTTTACCCTTGTGAGACTCGTTATGAATTGTTCTTTCTTTTTTTTTTTTTCCTTTTTTTTAGCAGTTTACACACTTTTTTCGACGACAAAAAATAAAACACACTTTTTTCCACAACTAAAATGGTTACACTCACTCAAACCAAAAATAATTACAGTTCTTCAGAGTCCAAGCACACTTCTAAACCACTATATGCCATCGCATATGAAGCTCGACAACTATTTTGAAGTTGAACCTGGTCGAACCCTTTTTATACATCTATATTTTCTTTTGGGTGTATTTTTTATTCTGACATATATAGCTGCGTGTTTGGGTTATCGAAACAGTAAAATAATTAGTTGTGTGAACACGTCAAACCCACGTCAGTTGATAATGCAAAAAAAAAAAAGAAATTTAACTATCAAATACGAATATACAATCTTATCTCGTGAACATTTTATTATTTGCCATCTGCCAACCTGTTGTTACACATAAGACGTGCGAATTGTTCCATTAATTTTTGATTAAATTGTTTTGTACTCGTTAATAAATCATAGTAGACTTCAGTGATTAATTGCTAATTCTAAATTTAAAACGATAAAATTTTGGGTATTACCGTATT
Source organism: Eutrema salsugineum (assembly GCF_000478725.1). Taxonomy (NCBI): domain Eukaryota; kingdom Viridiplantae; phylum Streptophyta; class Magnoliopsida; order Brassicales; family Brassicaceae; genus Eutrema; species Eutrema salsugineum. Next base: position 6,677,259 of record NW_006256342.1, read on the forward strand.
AGACACTACGAAACCACACAAAAATTAGCCATTGATGAGTACAAAAAATAAAACATAACATGTCGTTGATTTCTATAGTTAGCTACTGTAAAATAAACAAAGCAGCCTACATGTCTTAGGGCATCTCCATCTCGAATCCACCTCTATTTTTGAGGTGAAAATAGAGATTATATTCTAACCCACCTTTATTTTCATCTATAAAATAGAGATTGTTATATTTTCCTCCAAATATAGAAGGGACTTTATTTTTTCTCTCTATAATATAGGTGAACTTTTTTTATTTGTAAAATAGTCCTTTAACTTTTAAATCTTTTTATTTATGCAAAAGTATAATTTTTTATGAATAGAAATGTGATAATTTTGGTTATAATTTAAAAAAAAATTACTTCTAGTATTATTATAATTTGTTGAAACTTATGATTTTTTTTAAATGTGTTTTTTTTTTAAGTTATGAAATTTACTTCTAACATTATTATAATATGTTGAAATTTTCATAAAAAGTAACATAAGTGAGATTAATTTAAAAAATTTAGTAGTCAAAGGTTAGTATTATTATAATTTATGAAAACTTTTATATAAAGTAAAATAAAAGATTAATTCACAAATTTTATTTATTAAAGTTATTTTTTTTTATGAATTATAAATTTTATTTATACATAAATTATAATAATACTAAGTGGGGTCAATTTATAAATTTTATTAATAAAAGGTGTTAAGAACAAATAGCAAAAAGAATATATTAAAAATATTCCTTTTTAGAGGGAAAAATAGAGGTAATCATTGGAGACAAATGCACCTCTATTTTAGAATTCCTCTATTTTAGAGGAAAAAATAGAGGCAACCATTAGAGATAGTCTTAGAGCATCATTATCGGTAATACCCATATGGATCTCTTAAAGCATTATTTAATATTATTTTGTGTTTAAAAACTTAAATAAAAAACCTAATGATTTTTGCTGTGTATTGGCAGAAACCTAAATGGATTCCTTTTCTCCACGACATATTTTTCTCCACAACAGACTGAAAACTCAAACACTAAATCTCAGCCCATCTCCTTGAACTCTTAAAGATTATTCTTGTATACCAGCAATACACAGATTTGAGACGCATGAAAACAGGAAACCATTCACATTGTTAATAGTGTCTGGTATGTTTTAATACCTCAAGAGTCACCATGACATCACATAGATCATTTGGAGTGCACGTTTTTGATTATTGCCACAACCACAATTCAATTACGTGGCTAGACTTTTCGCTTTAATGGGTTGTGAAGACAGCATCAGAACGTGGCTTCACCACAAAATCCAGTATTTGGCTTTCTACTAGCTCAATTATATCTACAAGTTATGCAGACTAATATAGGATGCAGTTTTCCATTATACTCTCACCATAATGAACTAAAAGCATGGTCACCAGAAAAACCCAAAAGTATCACGTATCTTTCAAAAACAAAACAGACTGTAACCAACTTAAGTGATAAGTCTGCTTTTAAATTTCTGGCACCGATGAGTTTATACAAATATAAGTCTGGTTTTAAATTTCTGAGCTTCTTCCTAATATAATCGGAACTGACTTGCGTCAACAGAAATGCAGCAGATACATAGCAAAAGCAAAACCCTTCTCATAAACAAAGACGATTCATTTCTAAAATCTTTAAAGTAACACAAGAGATTGTAAAAACTGAGACTTTAGACATATTTGCTTCATCTTTTACAATCTACAATCCAGAAACCTAGCCAGAAGGCACCAAGAACTCAACAGCAATGGTTGAATCGAGACAATCACGAACCTTTTCTTTCTGCGAATTCACCAACTTCGTATGAGAATCCACAGATTCCAATTCAGCTAGATCCTTAAAAAACGCAATCGAGAAACCTTTTGCTTGGGCCGGCGAGAAGTTTTCCCCAACAGTGATCTGACCAATCCCTGGAAATTTTTCGTCAAGCCCTTGATCAAATCCAGAATCTCCGATTTCGCCTCGTCGGGGAGACTCTTTTTCAGTTTAAAGAAAGTTATTTTGACGACGGAGCCAAAAGGCGGAAGAAGTTTATTACCTATCACAACCATACTCTTTGATTACACGACCAGAGATGATACAGAGAAGAAGAGATTGATTCCGGAGAAAGCGAGAACAAGAAAATGAATTTGATCGTCGAAGCTTGAAAAAAATTTCTTCTCAATTTCTCAACCCAATCAAGTATTGACACGTGACAAGAAGAAACGTTTCTTTAAGTTCTCAAATAAGAAACGTTTCTGAAAAAAAAATTTCTCATTTGATTATATTTAATCGTAAATATTCTTAAAAGACCGGGTTGGATACCGCGATAATGATGACCTTAGAGAATAGAGACTGCATGATAGTTTATTTCTCCAACCTTACTAAACATATAGATAAGACAACATATTGGTTCCTATATCAGTTCCGAATGAACCTGTTTCATCTTTTTTCTTCTCAATTTATTGACCAATACTCACGTGATCTCGTTATAATATTTTGAATGTCCGAAATATATCTCTTGAAGTATTTTTGTTTTTTAAAAGCCTGCCATTCTTCCTTATTTTTGCTTGGAAAGACCTTTTATTATAGTCATGATATTATTGATGAAGGTTGGTTTTGAGCTTAGCCATGCACGTAGTGATATTTATATAAGTTCCAACCATTTATGCTCGATCTAAAATACTTGTTCCATCACCTAGTCTTTTAATTAGGTTCAAACGCTTGAAGAGATGATTTACCACATCATGATATTATCAAGCGTCTAGTCCAAGGTCTACGAAAATGTACGGACCTCCGATCCGAATTTCGAAATTATCAAAAATAGTTAAATACTTGTCCCATAACTCTTAAGTATGTTCTTTTTCACCATACTCCCAATCGCCAATTCTCTAATTTTGCGATCAATTTTGTTTAATAATTCTCAGGCATGTGCATCTAAGACTTATGCAAATAGGAAAAGTGTGGATCGTGTGTCTAATTGACTGAAAGCAGATTTGAGTACTGGATTTATCATTTACCAACCAAATCAACCAAGAAATTCATCTTAAAACCTTTAAAACACACATATTGAAAATGACAAAGTCGTTGGGTCCATTAAAAATGAAAAGTAAGACAAAGCAAACAATTTGTGAGGTTTGACTTAAAACAACCCACCATAATGGAAAAAAAGAAGGGTTGTTGTTAATTTGTTATTATTTATTTATAGATCTAAAAGCGGCGACCCGAAAGCGACTGATACATTTTTTTTCTAACAACGCTTTATCCTTGTGATGTTGACAATTTATGAACCATTCTTGACGGTTCACATTGATTTACGATTACTATTTAAAACCCAAATTGTTGATTAGAATAATATTATATGTTACATGGCCATGAGTCACCTCAGAATTTAGATAAAAATCCATTTTTCATTTCTTTTGGATTTCTTCGACATCTTAAACGAACGAAAGATGTACAACTAATTTTTTATGTTCGGACAATAGATAAATCCAACTTGAATTTCTTAAATCAATGTAATGAATGACCAGTTCCCTATTCAAGTTTTTTTTTTGTTTGCAAGATTTTTCCATTGCCTGTAGTTTCTATTGCAAATTTAGTTTTTAACAGACCACAATCCTTCCTTTTTTTAACTGCGAATTTTGTTTTGTCGACTACTGCGAAAATTTCTGAAAATTACTAACAAATCCTAATAAATTTCAGTGACATATACAACCAAATAAAATTTTATATAAGTTATTCATATTCATCACCGTATTATTGTATAATGGGGGTGTATATATACATCCATCTAAGACGCGTAACATCACATTATCTTCACGACTAAAGAGCATTACTCAAATAACTTACAAGGCTCCAACCACCTCTTTCGAACTCCATTCTTATTTGGCGGTAGCCGGTTTGGTTGGCTATTATATGTTTTGAAAATCTCACGATTGTCCATAGATATCATCACGAGTTATTCTTTTTCTTTCTCAGGCTCCTTATCTAGTCAATTTATACCATAATATATCATATCTCCTAACAGTATCATAGGTTAATCATGCTTAGTTTAGACGTTATGTTGGAAAAGTTACAAAAAGACAAAATTCGTCTTAGTGACATATATATCATCAAATAAATTCTCTTAAACTTATTGATATACACCAATATTTAAAATTTGCGTTTGTACAAAACAGAGAAGAAAAACAAACTACAGTATATACTTTTAAGATTGATAGGTTCATGTCATTCCAAAACCTAAATGATTAAATAAAACTAAAATTAAATTATTATCTTAAATATTCGATATCCTATTATCTTAAATTATTTTTAAATGAATGTTAAATTTTTATTCAAACAAAAAAAACAAAAAAATAGTTTGTATACATCAAAGTGCGAGTATTTTTGTTAAAAACAGAGGAAAAATGGCTTTTTACAACCTAAACTATAAAAATATGTTAAATTTATACTCGGCTTTGTATATAGTGCCTAAACATTCTTCAACTTCTTAATTTATAAAATTTCATACCTAAACTAATTTTTTTGTGCTTAAACCTATATTGTCTAAACGCTGTTAAAGGTCCGTTAAATCAAGTCTAGGTGGTATCTTAGTAAGCAACGACGTCATTTGTAGTTTTTGATTTCTTAAAAAAAAAAAATCTACACGAAAGTTTAAAAACAATGACGTTTTAATTCTAGGCCAGAAAAAAAAACATTTTAACTGTCGGCTATTTTTGTTCTCCAGACACTGAAAAAAACATTTTTACACCGGAAGAGAGCTCAAATCTCTCCAGTTGCTCTCCAGTCACCTCTTTAGCACAAGAAAACAATATTATTTGCTGCTTCTGTCGATTCCTGCTCCAATTTGCTTTTTTCAGCCGATAACAACGCTTCCTAGCAGTTCTACCAGCATCGAGAAAAGCCCAAAGCCGATGACGAATCCAATTGAAGAGGTAGAAGTTTATGGACCTGTTAAATTTGCGAAGGAGACTATTGCTGAACCAAAATGTCGGAGGATTACGAGATCATACTCTAAGCTAAACAAGAAGAGGGAGGGAGAGGGGATCAAAGTTAGCGAATCGTCCTTCGCACGATCTGACGTGACCTTTGCCGAGCATGTCTCTAACAGCCGGATTTGAATTTCGCATCGGAGAATAAAGAGAGCGATGCGATTTTGATAGGGAAGACTAGCTACTGATAGGCAGCTTTATAAAAGTCACAGTTTTGACGCGATTCTTATTGTCCCAATAGGAAAATCAATGATTATTGCACAACGCAAACTCAATTAAGAATGCAATTCAATCAAATTTGAGAATTTGGAGGAAGTAGAAATTGGGAATTGCAAAGCCAAATTCCAGAAAACCCATATTAGGAATTGAGAAGTCGGATCTGTAATAGTTATCGACGTTGATTTAGGGGAGTTAAGAAGAAAAAAGGAATTTCTATTTTTCTAAACCACTGTGCTTTAGACGTAAGTGATGCCTAATAGCATATGATCCACTGTGCTTTGGCCTCTGTTTTTCAATCGCAGGTGGAGTTAACTCGGTTTTGTTTCGATGATGGGGATGGTTCGAAGAAAGACCGATTTGCCTAGATTTATTCCTTTTTCTTTTCTTTTTTCTTTAAACAATTTTCCTAAACCAACGACGTCGTTTTTTTTTGTTTTCTTCTCAAACTATAAAGAAGCCCAAAACACATCGTCGACACGTAGACTACACTTGACAGAATATTTAACAGTGATTGCCTTATAATTGTTTTACGCACAAAAAAAAAGTTTAAGGACGAAATTCAAATTAAAAAGAAGATTAAGAATGAATTTCAAATATTAATATAGATTAAGTATGATATAGCACCATATATAAGTTTAGGTATACATTTAACATTTTCTAAAAGTTTAGATCTGAAAAAGCCAATTTTCCTAAAAACAGATAAGATACATCCTTTAAAACATGCTTTCCCGTAGCTTGCAGAGCGAGCTGCAAACCAGTTTTGCAAATCCTTCCTCGTACCGATTGTCTCCCAGAATTCTGATTGAACTGAATCGATTTCGAATACCTTTGTCTATACTTTGCATTTGTGTGTTTCTTTTATTTTATCTTTTTGAAAATGGATTTCCTTCTCATGATCATTTGTTTGGTCTCCAAAACATTGACACTATGTTCTACATGGAAACATGAGCCATTTAGAAGAAATGAACATAGCCTTCTAAAACCGCTTGGCTTCTTATATTTAGCCTTTAGTTTCGTTGATATACTAACAACCTCATGAGAAGGAGGCACTGTGTCTTTCGCGGGCTGTGTCTCGGTTTCATTTGCAGGAGCCTCAAGTTTACTACTAGGCGGTGGCTTAAAGTTAATATCGTTATACTCGACTCCGTAGTCCATTAATGGATCCTCTTCGCGAAAATTGTCATGAGTACTCCAATTTTAATGTTCCCACATAATTATACCATCTCTGTATCTATAAGAAATGATATTTACACCTGAAACCGAATACATGAATCAAGAAAAAAAAACTAAAACGTTTGTCCAAAATGTGATGAATTAGAGAAAAATTGTAAATTCAACGCAATATCAACTTTGCTATGTAAATACATCAATGCAGCATCAACTTCGCCACATAAATTCATAAACATCCATTTTGGTACCAAATCAATATTGGAGACGGCTAAACCTATATCATTTTCTTTAATTAACTTCAATGTCAAGAAATATTTTAGTCAGCATCTTTTGCCAACCTTGGAGTCCAGTTTGCACTAGCAAAACACATGTGTGTTCAAAAATTACGGATACTACTAGAGAATTAGGATCAAGAAAATTAATTATAGATAATCTCTAAAGAAATAAGACTAAAAAACAAAAACATAATTTTTTTACTAATTGGTAAGCTTGCATATATTTACTAACAAAAACATATATGGGTTTCAAGAGCTGTTTTTATTTGTTTGGCCCTAAAAGCACAACTTAAATAATCCATCGAAACAAATGAGATTATACTACTCTAGTTTATGTATATTAGATCTGTAATCCGCGCGTTGCACGGAATTTCATTTTTAAATAGTTAATTTATTATATTGTTTTTTATAGTTCTTGATTTTATTAGAAAGAAGACCAAAAATATAAATAACATATTTCTCTTTTTCTTCATCTTCCTCTTCATCTTCGATCTCTATTTCTTCATTTTATTTTTCTTTTTACTGTCAACAGTCTAAATACCTAAAACAATTCAACTTTTAAAAAAAAAATTTTCGTATTCTTTTCGTCTTTTTCTGATTTTTTTCGTCTCTTATTTTTACCTAGCTCGTGTATGTATTTTTTTTCTTTTATTTTGTCTTCATCTACGTGTTTTTTCTTTATATTTTGATTTTTTTTTCTTCTTCCTCTTATTATTCTTATTCTTTTTCATCGTGATTTTTTATTTTCATCACGTTTTTCTTTTTAACTATGTCTTTTTTATTATTTTTCCCAATTTTTACTCTTCTTCTTCTTAATAAAAAGTAATAATTATAAACAATATGAGTAACAAAAGAAGAAAAAATTGATTAAGAAAAACCCTAGGCGGCGATTTTGCTCTCAAAACTTTCCTTATTTCGTCCTCCTCAAGAAACTCCGATCCTGGCCGCCTCGGCCATGGTATCTGACCCGCCGGCGTCTGGTTCGGCTCTTCCTCCCAGCATCACATCCACTCCCTCCCAGAAATCTCCATGGTTTGCAACTTCGACGAACAGCCCTGCCCGAAACTCTGTGTCATGCGAAGTCGTTAATGGCATCGCAAAAACTACAATCCCAGCGGATATTCTCAGCAATGCTCAGCCTCTCTGGACTATCTACATCATTGGTTACTTCATTGGGGATGCCCCTCACATTAGCAAGGTTCACACCACGGTGAATCGTCTCTGGTCAAATCAGGAAAAACTATCGAAGATTGATGCACAATATTAATTCATCAACTCGAAAATGGTTCTCTTTCGGATCGACAACGCCCAGATCAGGGAGAGAGTTCTCAAACGTCATTTCTGGCACATCTCGGACATTCCCCTGGTGGTGCAAGAGTGGAATCCCAGAACGTCTTCCCACAAACCGAATCTCTCTGCCTATTTGGGTCGATCTTCTCAAAGTGCTAGATTCCTTATATTCGGAGAAAGGTTTAATGTTTCTCGGAAATCTGATTGGGGACACGAAGAAGCTTCATCCTGATATGGAGCGATGTGTTCGACTAGATGTGGCTCGTCTCTTGGTGGTAGTCAATTTGGAAATACCCCTCCCTGAAAAAATTTACTTGAAATCAGAATCAGAAATCATCATCCCCATTAGCTATCCTTAGCTTCCTCTTCGCTGCTATCGATGCCTGAGTTGGGGCCATTTGGAGAAGGAATGCTCGCAGCTTCAGAAAGGAGCATCGATCTGAGCTGAAGTTCGCAACTCTTATAACCGTGAAAGCCCTCTTATAAACTCCCAATGCGTGCGAAATGTGCAGTCGGACCTACGGGGAGATGATCACATTGTTACTACACCGGAAACAACTGAGAGAGTGGAAATTCAAGAGGATCTCACTCTTTCGGAAACCGAAAATTTTGTGGTATCAGTCAAAGATCAGGAAAACAGTGGAACAATTACAAGCGAGACAGATATTCCTTGGAAAGAAGTGTCTAAAACATCTCGACGTTCTTCTGCCAAACAGAGATAATCTTCAAAAAGCCCTGAAACCTCCCCGTCGAAATTTAATATCCTGGCGAATTTATCTCTGAGGACGAGGATGACGTGGAAGAGGGTGAGATTCTGGGACAGACGGGGGAACCCCATGTAGTTACAGAGTCCTCAGAAAAGGTGGAGATGGAGCAGGTGGCACAGAGAGATTTGGCTCCTGCGGGTGGACGCAATCGTACGAAACAAAAGTCTAATAAAAAACCGATTGTCACAACAAAAGACCGACTTCTTTCCAGCAAAAACAAAACAAAAAATCTTCCGAAAGGAAGCATTGATGATCATGTCGTCTTTTTTGCGTGGAATACTCGTGGTTTTAACAAACTGCGCAAACACAATGTTGTTCGGTCTTGGGTTCAGACTGTTCGTCCGGCTTTTGGTTGTCTTCTAGAAACACGAGTTCAAGAAACCAACTATCCTAACATTCTTGACACTGTTTTTACGAGGTGGAGTTCCACCACAAACTATGACTTACACCGTCTTGGTCGCATCTGGGTTATCTGGTCTGATGTTGTTTCTATCTCTCCGCTATATAAGAGTCCGCAAGTCATCACAATTGAGGTCACTTATGCATCAGGTCTTTCGTTTGTTTGCTCTTGTGTCTATGCCTCGAATTTCAGTAATGATCTAAGGGTCTGGCAGGAGCTTCGTGGTACTAATGAGTTTTTACGAGGGACAAATACCCCTTGGATCATTATGGGGGACTTTAACCAAACTTTATCTTCTGATGAGCATTCTAGAGCAGCTGACTATTTTGGAGATCAGTCGGCTATGAGAGACTTCCAACAATTTGTTACTGATTGTGAAGTTATGGATCTCGGATACGTGGGCTCTCATCAGTTTACTTGGTTGAATCAGCAAGAGGAGAACTGTAACACCCGTGTTCGTGAAAACCTTACTAAGTTGGAAAATTTGGTTAAGGGAAGTATGGAAAATGTAAGGTGAAACGGGGTTCAGTCGGGTGATTCCGAGCTAAGTCCAGCTTTTGCCGAGCTAAATCAAGTTTTGTCGAGCTGAGTCAAGTTTTGCCGAGCTGAAATCAGCTGGCCGCGATTTTTGGGAAGTTTAGCTGGGAAATTCCGACAAACCGAGTTTTTCGGGACTTTGTCGGAATTCGGACAAGGTTGGTCCGGAACAGACAGTTTTGTCGAGAACGGGTGCGCGCAGGAGCGGTTATCAGGTGAAAACGCGATAAGGCATAGGTGCGGGAACGGTTATGGATTTTAGCTGAGCTGGCGATAGCGCCGAACAGTTATTAGTCGTGCGAAAACACGCGGAATCTCAGCGGATCGTGGGAAAGTGCGGATTGATGCGGGAACGGTTTTTGGGTGGTTTTCTGCGGAAAATCGTGTGTGCGCGCATATAATAAAGGCTTCCGGATTATTTCTCTTCTTCGCGCGACCAAAGAACACAGAAAGATTGAGAGAAATTTTTTTAAGAGAAGTTAGCCGAGAGAAAGTCTGTTTAGCCGAGAGCGATTGGATTCTGGTCGAGAGCGAGTGCAATTCTGTCGAGCGTGGTCCGGATTCTGCCGAGCGATTGTGGGAACGAGCCTGATCGATCGCAATTTCTGTCTTTACCGAATCTGTCCGATAAAAGCTAAGGTGAGTGCGTGACCGTGGCCTTGTTGGTCGTATTCTTGCTTAGACAAGAACCCCATTGGAAAGAAACTTGATAGAGCTCTAGTTAACAGCGCTTGGTGCTCTATATTTCCTCAGTCTTTTTCCGCTTTTGAGACAAATGGCATCTCTGATCATGCGCGCTGTGTGATCCGGTTGGAAAACAATGTTACCGACAAGTGACACCACTTCCAGTTCTTTAATTTTTTGACTGCTCACCCTTAGTTTTTGGAGACCGTGAATCAGGTCTGGAGAGAAACTCCTCCCTTGTTTCACTCTCGATCTGCCCTTCACTGTTTTCACAGGAAATTGAAGTCTTTGAAAGTTCATCTCCGCGAACTTAATCTTAGCAGATATGGGGATATTACGAGAAGGACTAGCAAAGCATTTGACAATATTTGCGAGAAGCAGCAGCAGACTCTTCATAACCCTTCTTCAGAGAACATTGCTGCAGCTGATGCAGCTTCTTCGCTTTGGCACCACTATTCTGCAATTGAAGAGCGCTTCTTTCAGCAGAAATCTAGAATCACTTGGCTGAAAAATGGAGATTCAAACACTAAGTTTTTTCACCGTGTGGCTCAAGGGCGTCGGTCCAAAAATTCTATAAACAAGCTTTTAAATGCAAATGGGAATACCCTTACTGATATGAAGGACATTAAAGAGGAAGCAGTGCGGTATTTCTAGACCTTTCTACAGTCCTCGACTGTGAATCTTTCTGCATTTGGTTCTTCTGACTACGAAGCTCTTATTCTGTATCGATGTTCTCCTGAGCAAGCACATCTATTTACTCTCTCGGTCCTTGAGCAGGAAATCAGGTCAGATCTCCACTCAATACCTTCTAACAAGACTCCGGGTTCTGATGGTTTCACTGCAGTGTTCTACATAGCTGCCTGGCCGATTATTTCTGCTGACTTTGTGGTTGCGGTTCAGTCATATTTTCTGTACGGATTCATGCCGCATGGTGTCAATGCTACCATGCTCTGCTTAGCCCCGAAAACGATTGATGCTCAAACCATGTGTGATTATAGGCCTATTGCTTGCTGCAATCTGATATATAAGGTCATTTCAAAGATTATTGCTAATAGGCTCAAGCAGATTCTGCCGGAAGGTATGGTTTCGAATCAGAGTGCTTTCATTAAAGGTCGTTTGCTGCTTGAAAACGTCCTCCTGGCAACGGAACTAACCAAGGACTATCATAAAGACTCTATTTCGGCTTGATGCGCGCTGAAGCTCGATATTGCCAAAGCATTCGATACGGTGAGGTGGGAGTTTATTATTCATGTCCTCAGGGCCATGGGGATCCCAGATATCTTTCTTATGTGGATTGAAAACTGTATTTCGTCGGCTGCTTTTTCTGTTCTTGCTAACGGTGACCTGGAGGGGTTCTTTACTAGTTTGCAAGGGCTGAGGCAAGGATGTTCCCTCTAGCCATACATGTTTGTCATTGCGATCAACGTTCTCTTTCTGATGCTCAATGAGGCGGCTAGGGAAGGGAAAATAGGTTATCATCCTCAGTGCAAAGAGCTCCAGGTTACCCACTTGAGTTTCGCTGATGATATATTGGTATTTATGGATGGTACTGCAAATTCTCTCAGGGGTACGATGGAGGTTTTAAATAGATTTTCAAGGGAATCTGGGCTTGCGATCAACGTTACCAAGTCCTCTCTGTTCGTGGCAGGGCGAACGAACTCTGCATTGACTCAAACAGCTTCAGATTTGGGTTTGCCCCTGCAATAGCTCCCAATCCGATATTTAGGCCTTCCATTGACTACGAAGAGCTTGACAAAATTGGACTATAAACCTCTGATAGATAAGATCAGAAAGCGCATGATTACATGGTCTAGTGCCACTCTGTCCTCTGCAGGTTGCCTCCAATTAATCCAATCTGTCATCACTAGCATCGTGAACTTCTGGCGTTCTGCTTTTAGACTCCCGCAGAGATGCCTAGACATCATAGAAAGCATGTGCGCTGCGTTTTTATGGTCTGGGTCTCCTCACATCACTACTAAAGCTAAGATCAGGTGGGACGACATCTGTAAACCTAAGTCGGAGGGAGGTTTGGGTATTCGCAGATTAAAGGACACATCTCAAGTTTTCTCTTTGAAGTTAATATGGAAGCTCTTCGCTGACACTTCCTTGCTGTGGGTGGCATGGACACGGCATTATCTTCTTCGTTACTCGTCCTTTTGGGATGTATCGGTGGGTAACAGGGGATCTTGGATGTGGAGGAAACTTCTCAAGCTTCGCCCTATCGCTGCCCTTTTTCTCCGTCATCAAATTGGTAATGGAGTCTCCACCTTTTTCTGGTTTGATGATTGGCTAAGAATGGGGAGAATTATTGATATTAAAGGGGATTCGGGCACTCGTATCTTGGGCATTGCTCGCCAGGCCTCTGTTGCTGATGCGGCAAGACATGGTCACTGGTCTATTAGGCGATGCCGAGGAAATCATATCCAGTCTCTTCTTGATCGCATTCGCTCTTCACCAGCCCCGGATGTCACGGCGGGAGAAGATATGGTGCTTTGGCGCCATGGAAATGATGACTATAGGAGAAATTTCTCGACACGAGTCACATGGGAGCAACTGCGGACCAACTGTGAGGTGGAGCAGGGTGGTCTGGTTCCCTCAAGCTATTCCTCGGCAAGCTTTCATCTTATTGCTTGCAATCCGTGATCGTCTGGCCACAGGAAATCGTACTGCAGAGTGGGGACATTCTCAGCCTTGTCTCTTATGTGGCGAACCCATTGAGACAAGAGACCATTTGTTCTTTGCGTGCCCATACTCTTTTACCATCTGGAATTGGCTTACAGCTGGTCTCCTCCAAAGTCGGGCAAACCCGGACTGGACGATAATGCTGCGTTCCATCTCGAAACCTTTGAGGAATAGGGGATGACTGGATTTTAGCTCGGCTCCTGTTTCAGGCTACGGTTTATAGTATTTGGAGAGAGCGGAATGGTCGTCGTCATCAACGGCCTCCTCGTTCTGCTCTTACTCTCACACATACTATAGACAAGGACATCTTCTTACGAATTCAATCTCTCAGCTCAGCTTCGGATGATGACTCCTCTGCTCTTCTGGCTCGCTGGAACAGCCTTCGACGTCCTCCCCTGTTTTGATCTAATTTCTTAACCTACTCTGTTGCTTGGCAAACTTTTTGTACATATCTTGATTATTACTTAATAAATATCACATTTTAGCAACAAAAAATAATATTATAAACAATGTGTGAATTAATTAAGTCATTAACTTTAGTGTTAGTGTTTTTTTTATATTATTAAATGAAAATAATACTATTTTAAAATATGTAAATTAATTAATTTATTAATTTCAGTTTTGTTTTTGTATGCTGATGTGGACACTTTAGATGAAGAGAAAACTCTCCTATTATATAATAGATTCCATTACCGATATCTACTTTTTTTTTGTATTTAGTTCTTGATAACCACGTCTTAACACATTTGGAATATATACAACAACACATTTGGAATATATACAACACAGCCATTTTTTCCGCTTGGTTACCACGTCTTCTACATTTCTTTTGTTTTTTTGGTTGTATATTCCTCTCGATGCTTCTTGCTGTAGGAGCAGAAAATTAATAGCACTACGTAAGTGTGATTAAAGAACAGCATAAACGATTAGACGTTAAGGTAAGAAATATTGAGTGAAGGCGAGATAATAAATCTCTTTCGTAATTCTTTGAATCACCCGCAGTACGACGGGATTATCTGATTCAAGAGCCGCAGGATATAGTCATTTAAATCCGGTTTTCAACACAAAGAAAAACATGGATTCTAAATGAACTTCATTTCTATGATACTCTCGGTAGAAGACTTACGAAAAATAAAAAAAGAGAGGGAGAGAGACTGTTGCAAAAATTTCTGAAAAGAAAATGAGAGGTGTCGGTCTGAAAAATGAGAGGAGAAGTCGTGTATATATAGCGGAGAAAGAGACTTGAGGAGTCTTCAAAATCTCAAAAAATCCGCGAGTCAAACACGAATTTCGGCCATAAATTTAGCGTAGTCAAAGACGAAAAGTCAACAATCTGTGATTAATCAAAAACATATGCAGAAAATCAACGTAAAAAATTTAAACGCTCAAAATATCAACCAACACGACCAAACGCTCAAAATATCAACCAACACGACTAACACGGCTCGGCGGCACGAATCTCGGAGGAGAAGTTGTGTATATATAGCGGAGGAAGAGATTTGAGGAGTCTTCAAAATCCCAAAAAAATCCGCCAACACGAATCTCAGCCATAAATTTAGACCAACACGGCTTGGCGGCAGCACGCGCATAGGGCTTCCTCTTTTTCCTCTCACATGTTATTCAAACATGTATGAAACAACTCTTAATATATACTAGAACTTTTTACCCTTAATGGTCGATGTGGGACAAATCTCATTTCCTCTTTACCATTTCCTTTTCACCCTTAGGCTTAAAAATTTCGGCCCAACACTAGCTTCATATGCAGACATCTTTTACTTCCATCATACGCTACTCTTCTTCCGCCGTGCTAGCCTCCGTCCTCCGTCGCACAACGATCTATCACGGCAGATGCAGAGCTCGAGTTGGAATCCACCACAGCTTTTATTTCCTCTCAGAGAGACGAGTGAATTCTACAAGCCGAGTAAGAATATTCTCAGAGCTTTCTTTGCGCCGGTTCTCTCGTTGGACGACAAGCCTTTACTAGAGAATCCTAGTGAGGCCATCGGTACCATCCTCACCGCTCAAGCGTCATTGTCCGGGAAGTAGCTGTTCACAAAGATGGAGATTAACGTTCATCTAAGATCAGATGTGAGCTGATTTGCATGGTGAGAGCTATGCTGAAGAAGGTACAGAGAAGAGTTCTTGTTGGGGATAAGGTTCTTGTCGGATCTATCGATTGGATTGATCGGAGAGGAATGCTAATGAATGTGTTTCACCGGCGCACGGAGAATCTTGATCCACCGGTGGCGAATGTTGATCACTTGCTTGTTCTTTTCTCTCTGGATCTACCAAAACTGGAGCCAAACACACTCACCAGGTTCTTGGTGGAAGCTGAATCCACTGGAATTTCACTCACACTTGCCCTGAACAAATTTGAACTCATCACTCAAGAGGTAAATCTTGATTAGAGCCCATGAATGATCTTGTTTCCAAGAACTGGAATCTTGATAAGAACAATGATCTTGTTTTCTAGGAACTAGAATCTTGGAAGATAAGATTGCGTGGATGGAACTATGAACCGTTGTTTTGCAGTGTGAAAAATAAACTCAGACTTGATGAGATTGCATTCATGCTGAGAAACCAGACTTCTGTGATAGTTGGTCCTAGTGGTGTTGGAAAGTCGAGCTTAATCAACTATTTGAGAAGTAGATTTGGTGGTGACAAAATAGGGTTTAAACCTGTAACATTTTTGTGCTATTTTCTTTCATTCTACAGCTAATATTTTTCTTCTTTCTAACAACTATCATCATGACTTGACAGATTCAGATATTAGGTAAGAAGAAGAAGAAACGGTGGTTTGAAGATCAGAGTGTAGGAGAGATTTCAAAAAAAGGTCGTAGAGGTAAACATGAAACCCGAAATGTATCGCTACTGCCAGTTTCTGGAGGTGGATACCTTGCTGATACTCCTGGCTTTAACAAGCATAAGTTGCTGAAATTAAAAGAGCAATCACTTCACTTTTGTTTTCCTGAGGTTTGTACCCGCTTTTTTTTTTTTTTCTTGTTTCCCATTTCGCCATATGGACTGATTGCGAGAATAATGCGTTTCTTAACTCTTTCCTTTAGATACGGAAAATGATTGAGGGCAAAAAATGTGAATTCAAAGATTGCTTGCATATTGGGGAACCAGGATGTGCTGTGAAAGAATGTGGTTGGGAAAGGTATCCTTACTACTTACAACTTCTTGAAGAGATCAGAATTGAGGAGAAGTCTCGACTTAAGAAGTATGGAACCAAAACAGAAGGTGATGTTAGGTAATTATGCTGTACTCTACTGAAACAACAGCTTTTATTTATGCGATTGGTCACAAGAAGGGAAGCCTTGACACAGGTACAAGGTGGGAGAAATGGGTGTGAAACAAGTTGTACCACGGCTAGACCCTAAGAAGTATAAGAGAGAGTCGCAGAAGAAGATGAAACAGAAATGGATCTCTGAGCTTGAAGATTAAGACAATATCACGGACTAAAGTGAACAATTACCCAATTGTCTCCGAGCTTATTGAGAATGATAACAAGAGACGGTAAGTGATTCACCAAGATAAACGTTAAACTATATAATATGTAACAGATTGTACCGATGTTAATTTAGCAGAATTATTAAGGATTAATTGGTTTTATTAGTTTTTTTGATAAATTTTTGTTTAAGCACTCCACTAACTTTTTTTCAATTTTTCATTTCCAATGAGATGAGAGGTGCTTGAATTAAAAGAGAAAGAAAGAGTCTGAAATAAAAATGAATTGAAGAAGAAGAGAGAGAGATTTCAACTGATGGAAAAAATAAAAATAAAAAAATAAATTAAATGTCTCAACCAATGAGATAAAGCCACATATAGAGTGCTTAAGGGTGCTTAAAATGCTTATATAAGCATCGATGCTAAAGGTTTTCCCATTAAAAAATTATTTTTAATCTAACTTTTTCATTAGCAACCTTTAGGCACTCCTTGTTGGAGATACTCTAAGACCACCTCAAATGCGGTATATATCGAGTTCATTCGTGGGGTCCAACATAATTTTTTGGATTTGTTTTAATCGTTTCGGCCCACATATTCGTTGATACTGTCTCTTTGGGATGAGCCCGACGAGCCCGTATCGTCAGGGTTCAATGGGGTACGTGTCACACTTGTATTGGCTGTTGGAGGGAGAGCATTTTTTTATTGTGGGAATCGATTTTTTTCTGGTTCTGTTTTATTTCTTTCTTGTTCCGAAAAAAAAATCCGAGTGTGACTTGCGACCACCGACGATCGAATCCAAGTTTCCGCCGCCGGTCGAATCGACGCCGAATCGTCGCTTCCCTTCCGATCGATTAGAAAAGTACATCATCTGTAACCTGTTAAAAACTACTAGATGTTGGGGAGAAGCGTGGATTCCTGGGAATGATAGGAAGCATCGACTGTATGCATTGAGAGTGGAAAAATTGCCCTACAGCTTGGAAAGGGCAATATACATGTGGGTCAGAAAAACCGACAATCGTCTTAGAGGCAGTAACATCGCATGATCTTTGGATTTGGCACGCGTTTTTCGGACCTCCAGGTACCTTAAACGACATTATTGTTCTTGAGCGTTCACCTGTTTTTGATGACATTTTACAAGGTCGTGCTCCAAGGGTTAAGTATTTTGTCAACGGAAACGAATACCGTTTGCCATACTACCCCGCAGACGGTATCTATCCGAAGTGGGCAACATTTATACAATCAATTCCACTTCTGCAAGAGCCAATAACCAACTTATTTGCTACATGTCAAGAATCCGTCCGAAAAGATGTCGAGCGTGCTTTTGGAGTCTTACAGGCTCGGTTTGCAATTATTAAAAACCCAGCTCTTATTTGGGATAAGAGAAAAATCGAGAACATTATGCGGACATGCATCATATTACATAATATGATTGTAGAAAACGAACGACATGTGTATAATCTCGCTGATACAACAGAATTCGAACAAGGCAACTTTAACAGATGTTCACAAGTAGTGGATATGACATACTCTACCGATATGCCTATAAATATCAGAAATATGATCGACATTCGCAATGAAGTTCGCCATAGAAACACACATGATCAATTGGAAGCTGATTTATTTGAGCATATTTGGCAAACATTTGGGAATCCACAAGATTACAATTAGTTGTTTCAAGTATGTTTTATTTCTGTTTCTTTTTCATATGTTTTAAATTATATGTAATAAATAAATTATTTGCTTTTATAATAAATGAAGGTTTATAATTGTTTCAAAAAAAAAAAATTTCTCGGATAAATCTCAAAAATGGGGTTCAAGGTTGGATACTTCTTTTTAGCTCGGGTTCATCCAAATTTTTTCTCACCAAAAACATTATTAAAAAACTCTGATGAATCCCAACATGGATATCAGGGTTGGACATGGTCTAACTACAAACCATGATCAGTGATTTTGTAATGATTCGATCAAAAGAAATAAAATAGCTGCCAAGTTCATCAATGAATTTGACTTTTCTGAGAAACGGATAGAGTGAGTTCAAGAAGCAAAAATTTAGCAAGAAAAATAAATTAAGAAGCAAGAGTGTTAGAGACTTTCATCCTCTGTAACTAACAGAAAAAAGAGTTTTCATTGGGATTTATTAATTGTTACTTACGTAGGAAAAAGTTCCTGCATGCATTTTCAATTTAAGATCAGACGTTTATTACAAAACCATAAAAATAGAAAATTACATTTGGATAACACACACGTACATATGCTTCACATAGTTATGTCACAAACACTTAAAAGAGACTACAAGAGATATATAGTGTTCAATTCGAACTTCTGGCGACTATTTTGGGCTTGTTTCGATGGAACTTTTCCATGAACCATTCGTGTTTGTGTTGAAAAAAGATATGTCCAATCACCATTCCCAAGAACACACCAGGTACATAGGCTATCGCCACTGCTATCCAGTTAATCACGTGCTCTTTTGGCTCCGACAAATCGTCGGATTCTTGTGGTATATGATTCAGAACATGAGTTTCTCCACATATTTCTTCGAGACCATAGAGTCTAGGGTTGTCCATGAACGAAGAACAATTTTGTCTTTGAAACTGTGTGCCACGTGGTATCTGACCTTGGAGATTGTTGTGGGAGAAGTTCATGATTGATAAAAAAGAGAGGCTGCCAAGACCCAAAGGAATCTGACCAGACAGTTTATTCTGGGACAAGTCCAATGCTTCGAGCTTTGTCAAATTTCCCAATGATTGTGGAATATTGCTTGTGAATGCGTTACCAGACAAGTTGAGAACACGCAACTCCTTCAACAAACCAATAGATTCAGGGATACTTCCAAGTAATAAGTTCCCTGAAAAGTCAATGGCTCTAAAGTCCCTTCTGATCCGCTCAAACTCTGTATATACTCCTTTATGCACCATTTCCATCGAGTTATGATAGTCGATACCGTACCTCGGGTTTCCTAAGTTCTCATCATCGTAAGCTTGTTGCATGGATGTCGCCATGTTACGCCAATAAGAAAAATAGAAAGGTGGCAATGATCCGGTGAAGCCATTGTGTGATATGTCAATGACTCTTAAATTTTGAAACCCAACGGAGAGATTAGGGTGATATAACGGCCCATAAAATTGGTTTGACCGGAGGATGAGGACGTTCAAGGATGGCAAAGAACTCAACCAAAATGGAAACTCGTCCTTGATTATGTTGCCTTGCACATTCACAAGTTGCAAAAGACTACAACTCGTCAATGATTTTGGAAGTTTCCCCTCTAAGTTGTTGCGGCTAACGTCAAGTGCTTTAAGATTGGTGGCATTGACAAACATATCCGGAATAGTCCCAGTGAAGTTGTTATTAGCCATGATCAACTCTTCAAGTGAAACACTTAAGTTCCTTAAACACTGAGGAATTGAGCCACTAATTCTATTTTTGGACAAATCTAAGAAGCCTAACGATTTAAGATTACATATCCACTGGGGCAATGGTCCTTGTAATGAATTTGAGCTAAGATCCAACTGTTCGATTTGTGTTTCATCTAAAACTTGCGATGATTTTCCAAAACTGCTAAAGGAGTTGTAACTAAAATCTAGATCAAGAAACTTGTATATAGACTCGGGGACTGGACCATCAAATTTGTTATGATCAAGGTATAATACCATGTCAGATGGTAAAGAAGACATATTACCAAACTCTATCGGTCCTGTGAATTGGTTTTTCCCAAGAAAAACTTTCATTAACGAAGGAATAGTGAACAAAGATGTAGGAAAAGGCCCAAAGAATGAATTTTCACGCACATCAAAATATCCTAATTCTTGGAACCCGCTCATGTCACGTGGAAGCATGGATTTGAAGTAATTATTATTGAGGTAGACTTCAGAAAGTTTCGTTAAATTGGCAAATGAAGAAGGAATATTGCCACTGAAGCTGTTATGGCCAAGGCCCAAGTAGTATAGTTGAGTTAGGTTTCCTAATGAAGCTAGAACTTTACCTACTAATTGATTATACGAGAGCTCAAGCCACTCGAGACGAGAAAGCTTTTCTATTGAAGCTGGAACTTGACCTACTAATCTATTATTTGAAAGGGTAAGGAATGTAAGATGAGAAAGGTGTCCTAATGACTCTGGAACTTGGCCTGATAAAGCATTATACGAAAAGTCAAGAATTGTGAGACGAGAAAGGTTTCCTAATGTAGAAGGAATCTCTCCATAGAGACTGCAATTGTAGAGGGACAACTTAGTAAGAGTTTGGAGTTTGAAAAGACTGCTATTTGGTTTCAAAGAGCTGTTAAGAGAGATGGAAGGAAGTTCAAGAGAAATGACCTCTCCAGATTTGGCATCACACGTGACCTCCACCCAAGAACAACAGTCAGTGCTCTTGTTCCATGAGCTTAAAGATGTATCATTAGCACTTGGATTATGCTGAAGAATCGGAAACTCATCTTTGAATTCCAAAAGAGCATCTCTCTGGTCGTGGCGGCAATGGTTGAGTGTGGGAGAAGCAAGAGTGTAGAGTAGGAATGAAATCAAGCAGAAGAAATAACAATGGCTTCCAACCATCATATCTTTCTTTTTTAAGTATGTGTGTAGAGTAATAATTGGTTATGTAATGTTTCTGTGGGCTTCTGTCTTTTAAATAGAAGAAACTCATTGATTTGTGCAGCTCTTGACTTGGCAAATCTCTTGAGTCAACTTTTGGGTTGGGTTGATTTGTCAACTCTTCCTTATCCTTTTTATCGTCAATGATTTGTGCCTCTATTCTTCGCTTTTAATGCTAAAGTTACTTTGAGTTCATACAAGCTTTTAGTGCAAAGTCAAGGAACCCAACTAATAAAGAGTCTTAATTTTCCATGGATTGGACATGCTTTTTAATGGAACTTGACTTTAACAAAATCTAAAGGTTTTTTCTTGCTTTCTCTCCGTAGAAAACTTTTCTAAAAATAACCATAACTTATAAAAATCCTACGAATTAATGTTTCACTCTTCATGACTTTTTTTTAACTCTTCATGACTTTCCCAATTTAATTTAACTGTAAACACAAAACCTAATCACCTTCCCAAATTCTTTAAAATAAAAGCCGTGAGAGGTAGGATTAATGAAAACCTTGTATCAACTGAAATTTCATCATAAATTGAAATTGAAATAGCAGACCTTTTTGAATAGTAATCGTTGTTTTTTTTTTTGTGATTGATTGTATGTTCCAGGACAAGTCTAATTCCTCAAGCTTTGTCAAATTTCCTAATGATGGTGGGATATTGCTTGTGAATGTGTTACCCGACAAGTGGAGAATACGCAATTCCTTCAACAAAAACCAATAGATTCATGAATATTTCCAAGAAACAAGTTTTGGAAACTCAATGGATAGATTAATGTTTCTATGGCTTCTGTCTTTTAAATAGAAGAAAACTCATTATTGTATTGATCTCTTGACTTAGCAAGTCTTGCGTCAACTCGTGGGTTCGATTGATTTGTCAACTCTTTCCTATCCTCGGTATCGTCAATGTTTTGTGCCTCGATCTCTTCTTCGGTTTTAAATGCTAAAGTTACTTTTGAGTTCATACAAGAAGCTTTTAGTGCAAACTCAAATAAAGTCTTACTTTTTAATGGAACTTTGGCCCCAAATTGGTTTTTTTTTTCTTGCTTTCTAAATTGAAAACTTTTCCAGAACTTAATCAAACATGTAAGAAAGTTTTAACCCTTTATGACTTTCCCAATTTAATTTTACATCAGCTTTACCATTTACGAAAATATATTTAAAATTTCAAACCGGATAACCAAATCAAACCGAAATTATCGAAATTACCCGATTTTAACCGAATTTCAACACAAAAATTGGATATTTCGGTTAAATTCGGTAGATTTTTTTTTTAATTACAGGATAACCAAACTGAGCTGAACTGTAATCTGCTTCCGATAAATTCGGTGGGACTTTCAATAAACCGGATTACTTTTAGAAAAACTGAACCGTATGGTTCGTTCCACGGCCTAGTACGAATCCTCTTAATCGCCCAAAATCTCCGCTTCCCAGTTCCCACCCTTAAATCGTTTCTTCGAGAAAGTTATGCATAACTGTTGGGCTTTGGGCCCATAAAATTAGCTCATTTTGGGCTAACTCTGTATCATCTTCTTGCATCTCTTGGACTTTGGAATTATATAACACAGCCATTTTTCTTCTTCACTCACCTCGGCGAAGCCAGTCTTTTGGATTCTTCTGGAAATTTTCAAATGCAGACATTTTCTCTCTCCATCATCCGCCACTCTTCTCCCTTCTTCCTCCGTCGCACGGGGATTTATCACGGCGGATGCGGATTTCGAGCTGGAATCAGAATCCGCCGGAGCTTTGATCTTCTCTCAGTCTCAGCGAGACGAGATAATCCTGATGTATCTAGAAAACCCCAACCGAGTAAGAATATGCTCAGAGCGAAGCATATTGGTAAAGACTACTCCTCCTTAGCTCCGGTTCTCTCGCCGGACCACAGACCTTCCCTCTCGGAGTCTCAGGCCATAGGTACCGTCGCCACCGCTCAAGCGAACTTTATGCGCGTCGTTGTCCAGGATGTAGCTGGTTCTGAGAAGAATGATGATGGAGAAGATCTTTCTTCTAAGACCGGCGTTGAGCTGCTTTGCGTGGTGAGAGCTGTGCTGAAGAAGATACGGAGGAGAGTTCTGGTTGGAGATAAGGTTCTCGTCGGATCTATCGATTGGGTTGATCGGAGAGGAATGATTGAGAATGTGTTTCACCGGCGCTCGGAGATTCTCGATCCACCGGTGGCGAATGTTGATCACTTGCTTGTTCTTTTCTCTCTTGATCAACCGAAGCTGGAGCCATTCACGCTCACTAGGTTCTTGGTGGAAGCTGAATCCACTGGGATTCCACTCACACTTGCCTTGAATAAATCTGAACTCATCTCTGAAGAGGTAAAGAGTAAGAAATTGCATAGCTCGTTACTAATTTAGATACTCCATTTCAGGGCTTGATCAGAACGTTGATTTTGTTTCCAGGAATTAGAATCTTGGAAAATAAGACTTCGTAGATGGAACTATGAACCATTGTTTTGCAGTGTGGGGACTAAAGACGGACTTGATGCGATTGCATTCATCCTGAGAAACCAGACTTCTGTGATTGTTGGACCTAGTGGTGTTGGAAAGTCGAGCTTGATCAACATATTGAGAAGTAACTCTGGTAGTGCGATGGAAGAAGAAAACTGGTTTGAGCCTGTAAGGTTTCTTGCGCAGTTCTCATTCTACAGCTATAAAACTTTTGTTTACCATATCCTCCATGGCTTTTGACCTTTTTGTCATATTCAGATATTAGGTAATAAGGGGTTTGAAGATCAGCGAGTTGGGGAAGTTTCTACTAGGAGTGGTAGAGGTAAACACACAACCAGAAATGTATCGCTACTGCCAGTTTCTGAAGGTGGTTACCTCGCGGATACTCCTGGCTTTAACCAGCCTAGTTTGCTGAAAGTAACAAAGCAATCACTCGCTCTGTGTTTTCCAGAGGTTTTGTAACCTTTCTCTTTGTGCCCATTTCACCATCATTTTCCATATCTAAAGAAAGAGTTGTACACTTTGGCTTGTGCCCATTTCGCATAATGGACTGATGGTGACGATGCATGTTTCTTTTAACTGTTTTCTTAGATACGGAAACTGATTGAGGAAGAACAATGTGGATTCAAAGATTGCTTGCATATTGGGGAACCAGGATGTGTTGTGAAAGGTGACTGGGAAAGGTATCCTTACTACTTACAATTGCTTGATGAGATAAGAATCAGGGAGGAGTTTCAACTCAGGACTTTTGGAACCAAAAGGGAAAGTGATGTTAGGTAATTGTTGATTTCTCCTGAAACAACAGGCTTTAGTTTCAGATTGGTGACACAGCCCAAATATGGACTAATCAGGAAATCATTGACACAGGTATAAAGTGGGAGGCATGGGCGTGAAACAAGCTGAGCCACGGCTACAGCCTAAGAAGCATAGGAGAGAGTCGAGGAAGAAGGTGAAACAAACAATGATCTCTGAGCTAGACGAGTTCGAAGATGAAGACAGCGACTTGGACATAGATGACGATCCAATTGTCCGAGCAATTGAGAATGAGAAAAATACATGATGAGAGAGTTTCTACGGAGACAACGTCGTCTAGTATTTACTACGGTGAATTCTGTATAAAAAACGTAGGAGATACGAGTAAATGAGAGCCTTTTGGAAAAAACAGGTTAGATGAGAAGTGAAAAAAAACACTTTTGCATGAACTGCATCTTAACACTTTTGTCGAACTGAATTTTTGTATACATGATTTTACGTTTTCTGAAGACTTCTCCGACTACATTTTATTTTCTAATTTTTTCAGTACTGTAAATAATCCTAAAATGTGACATATTTTGTTAATAACCTACGTCTCACTAAGCAGTAGGCTAATAACATAGAAGGCAGATATAAATTAGCAGAATTATTAAGCAAGAATAAATACTACCAACCATGGCGAATGATTTCATGACAGCAACATTGAACAATAATCCAAGAAAATCTATCCATTGTCTTGCAAAGATCGAAAGAAAGGGGAGCAAAATCTCTTCCAAGAACACAAAAAGAGAGATGAAAAATTAAAGAAAACTTAAGCTGCTGATTTCTTTGACTTGGCTGCCAACTGGGTCTCCGGCTACAATCATCACAAAGAATACAAAATCAGAATCATTGTCACTATCGCAAATTACAAGTTCACAACTAAGATTAAATTTTTTTACCTCTTTCTTAACAGGCTCTTCTTTCTCTGACAAAATCAACTCAATGTGGCAAGGGTTGGACATGTAAGCTGAAAACAAGAAAGACCTGTAAGTCACACAAGAGAAACCAAAAAAAGGGAGACCATGTATGCAAGTCTGTAGCGAAATCTCAAACTCACGGTTGATTCTTCCGTGAGCACGGTAAGTCCTTCTCCTTTGTTTCGCAGCCTGGTTCACTTGGATGTGTGATATGAAGAGGGCATCAACATCTAAACCTTTCACCTGAAAAACAAAAAGTAAATCATGTTAACAGCAAAAAAGGGTAGAGACTAAAGACGATTCAATATACTGATTAGAAGAACAATTGTATCACCTCAGCATTGCTCTCAGCATTCTTGAGCAAATCAAGAACGAACTGAGCAGATTTTGCAGGCCAACGTCCTTGACCATTAGAGTGCCTGTTCTTAGCTTGAGCAGTTCTTCCTACACCTCTACAGAAACGAGTGAAGGGAATTGCTTGCTTGTGAGCTATCACATCTTCAAGGTACCTCTTCGCCTTGATCAATGGTAGCTTCCTGATGGCGTGCGCTGTTTCACGGGTGTTCTATAAGCAAAAAAGAAAACAAGGACACTATGAGAACCAATTCACACTGAAAAAGAAACAAAACACCGATTTGAAATCAAAACTAGAAATGTGGCATCATTTACTGAACCATGAAGTCACTTAAAATATACATAGGTTCACCCAAGAATAATGCCCATTTTTCCTTGACATATACGAGAGCTTTCTTCACAAAAAGGCAACAAAGCACTGCTTTTTCTAATCAGATTACATATTAACTAATCAACAAATTACGTAAATTAGACTACTATCAATGTACCATCATGTACTGAATCTTTTAGTTATAAGAAAATGAACACAGATTCACCCAATCACGATGACCAATTCAATATCCCTGAAGTTTACGTGAGATCTGTAAATTGCAACAGAACTCTGCTTTTTCTCAATCAGGTTTTTTCTTTCAAAAACAGAAACGACGAAACTACCATTTCCCTAATTCATAAACCTAGCTACATCGGAACCAAAAAGAGAAAAAGAGAATGTTTTCACGAGCTATACCTTGAAGTGAACCCTAAGATCGGATCCTCTAGCCTTGCAAGCTGCAAGATCAAACGAAGATTCACAAAAAAAAAATTAGCAAAATTACAGAGAATCGAATACAAAAGAGTGAAAATGGTACTGAGAAAGTGTTTCAAGGAAGATTACACTTGGTCTGATTGTCGGGTTCTTGCGAATACTTCACCTGCGAAAATAGCAAAACGCAGCATAAGAAAATCAGAAGGAGGGCGATTTTAGGTCAAATCTGCGACATGAGAGCGATGATGATGTGAGAGAAGCTTAAGCAATTACCATGGCGGCTAAAGACAAGAATTGGCTGCAGAAGCGATGAGAGATGAGTAATGAAGAGACTTTATATAGCATGAAACGGCATAAACCCTTATAATAGCGAAAACCTAGTTTGGTCTATCAAACTGGGCCTGGTAATAAACTCTTGGGCTTTCTCAAAGAGGCCCTCGAGACTTTAAGAATTGGGCTATTCAAAAATCTTGACAAATTGACTATTTTCTGTATAATGATTACTTCTCTAAACTCCCTTTTAAGTATTTTTTAAAGACAAAAAAACAAAGATATTATTTAGCTTATGGATGTATTATTGTTATTATTTATATTATTATGTACTGTTTTATTTATTAATCTATTATAGTAAATGCGAAGTGAATTAGGCTGTGGTTCAATGCACAGTTTTTGATGTCGTTTTGATTAATGAAAATCAAAGGTTCTGATTGGTGAGCTCAGCTTATAATTTGATTGGTTGATTTTATTTAATTATATATATATTTTTCTAATTGAATCTGCAGAAAAACGACCCAAACCCATGTTTTTGTTGAGTGTGGTAAATTACGTTTATGCCATTAATGAAAATAATATCTTCTGATTGGTCTATTTTATTTAATTAATACTTTAATAAATCTATAACAAAAAAGAAATATTTTATAATTAAAACTCAATCAATTGTAGATTAGAGCCTATGTTTGGAAAGAAATGGCTCAATCACTATTTTTTGGTCCATAATATTATACTAGGTGGGAACCCGTGCCAAGCGCGGGCTTGCGATGTATACAAAGTTATTACAAAATTTATAGAGGCGATTATTGATAAGTAGGAGATTTGTAAGTTATATATAATCTTTGAAATGATATGTTTTAATATTCTATTGTTCTAACAGTACTAATTATTATGAATCATTTATTTAATTTTTTTTATAATGGTGAAATACTTCGATATTGGATAATGGTATTGTGATATATATCTTTAATAAACCCAAAAATTTTGATAGTTGGATAATGGTACTTTTGGAAAAACTCATCATTTTATCAACCATGACCATTATCATTATATGCATTAAGATTTGTTGATGTACAATATTCAAATATTGCAGATCTTTAAGTTGTAGTTTGTCTCAGTGTGTATTTTTTTTAAACACCATTATGGTTTTGTACTTGATTTTCTTTATGTTTAATAAAAGTATCAATTCTCGACAATCAAGAAAACCATTAATAGAAAAAGAGAAAGAGTATCAATTCTGAAGCATAAGTAAACCAAATTGTCATTAAAATAGACCATTTAATTAGTAAAAATCTAAACCAAAACAAATAAAATAAACTATTATTTTTTTATATTCTGAAAGACGGTCTTGTATACAACGTTCAAAGTATTGGTTTGTGGCTTATCTATAGTATCCGTTATCAGAAATTTTCAAACCAGCTCTCAAAGTAAAATGTGATATAGCCACATCAAGTTGTCCATAGAAAAATGCGGGTTTTGGTAAATACAATCCAATCTTTTGCAAAGTTTGTCCTTGGTTTTTATGGATAGTCATTACAAAGGCGATGACTACAGGGAATTGTCTATGCCTCATTCTAAAAGGGACCTTGTCTCGGTGGGGGAGAAACAAACATTCGTGGGATCAAGACTTTTTGACCAATATATGCACCAGTTATGTGGCTAGTTTGAATAACATGTTTAGGCAATTGTGTTACAAAGAGTCTTGTTCCATTGCATAAACCACATTTAGGGTCTATATTCTGAAGCAACATAATAGATGTTTATATTTTTAATTTTAGTTCATGGTTCGGCAATTCTGAGATCTTAATACTATTAAGATATTCTTCTATGTAGATTTTTTCATCAATATTGCCCTAAACTCTAAACCTCTTGCACGGGCATAAGGGTTTCAAAAACGTACAACGTAACTTGCTGTTATAAACTGACGATTGAAGAGAACTAAAACAATTATTTAAAACATAAATGATAAAATAAAACAAACCCAAAAGTAAACATCATCCAAAATTAAAAACCAAAATGCTACTAAATAAGTGTATGAAACTCACAAACCAATTGAACTAAGACAAAAAAGAGTTTTTTTGTCTCAACATATTTGTTTTTCATCTTCATATTTTTTCCTCTTATTTATATGTTGGTTTTTCTTCTATATCGTCTTTTTCTTATCTTTATTTATCGTTTTCCAGCTTTATCTCT
>NW_006256342.1:6706882-6708559 GCF_000478725.1 Eutrema salsugineum
TCCCTCCCTATCATTCTTTCTCTCTCCATCTCCCTCTTTCAATATTTCTCTCTCACTATCTCCCTTCCTCTCTCTCATCCTAGTTTGTATATATCATGTGATTTAGACAAATACATTTAAAGTAAAAAGTGTTTCGTATATTAAAAAACAGGAACACAAAAACGACGAAGTAATATATATTTGATATCACGTACCTGGAAGGTTTAAATCTCTCTCCCATTTCTCTTTCTCTTTATTTCTCTCTCACACACACTCTCTCTCTCTCTCCATCTATATGCCCCTGAAAGCATTTACATGTCCCTGAAAACATTAACTCAATTTCTCTCTCTCCTTCTTTCTCTAAATTCACCAGCCTTTTCCCCTTCTTATTCTTCAACATTTTTGTCTTATCATAATTTTTCTTATTATGAATTTTTTTTCTTTTTTTCGGTCTTCTTCTTCGTCTTTTCAGTCTTCCTTGTCATTGACTTCAACTGGTATTATTCTTTATCTTTTCTTTTCTCTTCTTTATCGTCTTTAACTTTTATTTCATTTCCTCTTCGGATTTGTCTTTTTTTCTTCTTCTTCCTCTTCTGTTTTGGTATACCCTTCTTACTCTTAATCTTATGGTTTAGTTTTTCCTTGTATTTTCCTTATTCTCTAGCTTTTTCTGGTTTTTATTCGTCTTCTTGTTCATTCTCCAGTTTTATGTCCTTTGTCTTCTTTTTCTGCCCCAAATTCTTCATCTTCTTCTTCCTCATATTTTCCTTCTTCTTCCTCATATTTTCCTTCTTCTTCTTCATCGTCTTTGACTTGTACTTTTTTTTCTTCTTATTTCTCTTATATATCTTTCGATTTTATTATTTCTCACCATTTTATTTCATCTTCATCATCGTCTTTGTATTCTCTCAATTCTTCTTCTTCTTCTTTTTCGATTTGTATTAGCCTTATTTATTCTCTACTTTTTGCCAAAGTTCATTATCATTTATATGTCGTAGGTTATTTTCTCTCTCATAAGCGTGGGCACGATGGTATTAGTGCATTGGTAAACAACCTCTTTGGTAGCTTTTATCTCTCCTTCTAGCCAGTTCTTACCTATACTTACATGTACCTGAAGACTTCAAATTTTGTCAACCATATTAATCAAATATCAAAAACGGAGAAGGGACAAACTAACGGTGATAAAATACTGATCAATTACATGTTCTTGAAGGCTTTAAATCTCTCTCAAATGGTGATAAATGCTGATCAATTTCATGACCCTGAAGGCTATGACTCTCGCAAGCACGGGCGCAAAACCATTGTATCATAGTGTAGATAAACAATCCATTTCCTAGCTTTAGTCACTTTGTCTTCTCGGTTATTTTCTTTCTCAAAAGCGTGACCATGGAATGTAAGTAGGTAAACAATCCTTTTGGTAGCTTGGATACTTCTAGCTTTCTTAAGTTCTCTCTAATCACTTCAAATATGTCTCCTACATCAAAGAGAATACTGTTCTTCTCTCTCTTCTCTTTTGGATCTGTCTTGACCTTTGCTTCTGGTCTCGCTAATACCAGCCTCAATCACAATATGTTCATAGCTCAATCTGTAATGATTGCATCAAGATTTCTAGCTCAAGCTGTAATTTGACCTTTGATAGCCCTAATCAACTATGTAGATCGGAGTTCATACACTGAAGAGATAAAGAGATTGTGCTTT
>NW_006256342.1:6708777-6713232 GCF_000478725.1 Eutrema salsugineum
AAAAAAGAACACATTTTCCACAAAGGTCTTGCTAGAGTTTAGATTTTCCACAAAGAGAACACATTGCGTACACATTTTCCACATTTTCCACATTTTCCACAAGGAACTCTCATGATTAAACCCGCAAAACAACACGGCAGAGTAGAAAAACTCCACGAACCTAAATAATTACCTTTTTTTTACGCACTTAATCAACTCAAGACTCACACCAATAAAAAAAATAAAACACGTTAGTTCGAATCAATTTCGAGTGAAAGAAAAAAATACAAGAAAATTCGTGAATACAAATAGGTGAAACAAATCATTATAAAATATACAAATCAGAAACAAAAGATACAAACTGGGTACATAACAAAATGAATTTAGGTAGTAATTACGTTTCTACTTAAAAAAAAAACTAAACAAAAGAACCACAACATGTTTAAATACACATTAGATCATTTGTTTATGAGCCACACACCTGGTGAGATACAAAACATCCACATGATGAAGTGGTGTATCGATCAAACACTGAACGAAACAATAGATGAAGCAGACGAAAAAAAATATACGAACTAGGATAAAAAAAAACTTTAGAAACTAATCATGTGCCGTTCTAAAAAAAACAAAAGAGCATAACATTTTCAGACGCTATAGATCGTCCAAACGACGTGATACAAAAGCGTCCACATGACGAAATAATGTATCAAGCATAAAAAAAACAAAACGTACGAAAACAATCGTATGCAAATTATTAATAAAATTATTAAATGATGAACAAACAAAAAGGGGAAAAAGCGCTAGACATAAAAAAAAACATCAATGTTATATCTAACAAAACAACGATCTATCTCTCTATATATATGAGTAGAGTGTTTCAAAGTTAGTAATTCGCGAGATCGTGACACCTGTCAAGATAAACAATTAGATTTTGACACGTGTTTAATAGTTTTTCAATTAGATTCCGATCTGTTATATTAATAATAAATGGAAAAAATTATAATCGTTTCCGAATCCTAAAATGTAAATTTATCAAATATATAAAGAAAATAGAAAATACAATTAAAATAAAAGCCAAAATTAATAAGAAAAAACTATAATCTATTCGTAATCTTAATCATACAAGATAATGTCTAAATAAAAAAAAATATAAAACTAAAAAACATAAATTTTATTCTAAAATATAGAGTTAATAAGAAAATAAAAATAATTTTTATTTTAGTTTTCACATTTAGATGAATAAAATTAAACAATGAATTACTAATTTAAAAAGGAAAAAAATAATTTTTCATTTCTATATAAAAGAATTTTTTAGTTATTTTTTTTTACCGGTTATAAAATAATAAACTATAAACCCCTATATATTTGGGTTTTTATTTAGTATGTATATAGTCGGATGGACACATTAGATTTTTAGTTAACACCGATTTGGGAATGTTTTTGAAATCACTGGCCTATAGTAGATCATTCAGGCTTATGAGGCCCATTTAAAGCGAATAAATCCATGTCACAAATTTTAACATGTAGGATTAATGATTGACCAATGAAAACTAATTAAAATGACACATATTAATGACATGTAGGACGATCGCTCTGGAGACGACCCATAAGATTTCTGACTTCGTAAATAATAATATAGATATATTTAAAAACCGATAAGTTTACCAAAAATAATGGTAGATTTATTGGTTAAGTACTCGGTTTCTTATGTTTTATGTAGCAGGTTTGATTCTCTAACTTTTTTTATTTTTTTTCGAATTCTCTATTTAATTAATCTGGGTTTTAAAAAAATTAATGATTAAAAAACAGAAATATTATATTTTTATTCGTTTTTATCGAAAACAGAAATTTACCGCAAATTTTCTAGAAGTTTCTCATTGTAAATAATAAAATCTTCACTAAATGGAAAGGACAATGCCGAATCTATTTATACAAATCAAGAAAAAATATTTGGTTAATCAAAAAAAAATATTTGGTTATATCAATATTGATCGTAATAAATAAAAATGGAAAACCTCTAAACCCGAAAAAGCAAGTCGCATATATATATATATATATATATATATATATAGTTTGTGTCTCCTCTCATATTGGTTACATGTTCTCTTTTTTTAACCGAGTTTTTTTCATCGTTTAGATTTAGTTTAGTTTATGAATGTTTTATTTTCTTATTTCAATACGATAGATATTTATCTTTGTTGTTATTTCTTATTTCAATAAGATCAATCTTGATTTTTTTTTTGTTGTTATTTTTTTTTTTTTTTGTATTTTGTATGAACTGATCTTTTGATTTTTGATTTTTGGGTACGTGGATGAAACAGAGCAAACGATTAGAAGCAAAATATAATTTGGTGAAGACTTTCAGATCCCTTTTATATTCATTACGTATAGTAGTTTTTTAGTTTTTATTCTAGGGTTTATTCAAATTCTTTTCTTTAGGTGTTTTTCTTAAGGATTCTTAGTGGCGGGCAAAAGTTGAGGTATAACCTTAAAACTCTTAATTGTTAGTTTGGCTATTTATTTTTCCTCTCATTTTTTTTATTCTAATTGTTTTTTAGGTCATATACATATCTGATTTTTCTTTAGCTTCAAAGAACAAGCATCTATGAGACGCAGCTTCGTTTACGTTACGAACATATATGTGGTTGTTTTAATGGTGAAGTTTCTTTTGCAAGTTATTTTTTAATTTCATGGCATTCAAGAGTTTAAGGTAAAAAATTTCAGTAGTATGTATGTATTATATGCGCGCACATATTTGGATTGGTTCATCTTCTTTGGTGTTTGTTCGTCTTTTTTGAGTTTTTGATTTAAATCTTAAGCTTTGATCTAATTTTCTTTTAGATCACTTAAAATACAATCTCGAAATTTGGTAAAGGCGACCATGGATTAAAAAAAAACTTAAACGATATTTTCAGGTATTGCTTACCTCTTTGTTTTGATATTCTGTTTTTTTTTTTAATCTGGAAAACTTAATTTTCATGGTATCTTTATTTTTCTTTAGAGGTTTTAGTTGAACATATAAATATTTTCTTCTTCCTATTATATAAAAGAGAAGAACAAAAGAGATGATTTAAATAGCATTGATCTCTTTGTTTTGTCATGCTTATTTTCATGTATGTAAATTATGTGTATTTTGTATTCTTTACATAATATTCTAGGTCTTGAGTTGATCAATCCTTGAAATCCGACCACGACCATGAGCTCCGAAGAGGTTTGTTCAATTCGTCTTATTTATTTTCTTATGGTTTTATTATGTGTATTTTGTATCCTTTATCTGATAATTCAGGTCTTGAATTGGTCAATTCTTGGAATCCGATCACGACTATGAGCTCTGATGAGCTTTCTTTGATTCGTTTTGTTTGTTTTCCCATGAGTTTAATTTAGACGTTTTGGGTCATTGGTATACAACATAAACTCATCAAAGAGGCACGATGGTGGCACAAACATCAAAGTTTGTTCTTGGTATGTTATGTTCTGTTTTTTTTTTTAATTCAATTTTCCTTCTTTGTTTGTCATAGGGGTGATTGAATTCTTCAACTATTTAACTTTTTGTCCTTTTAGTAAGAGAGAGATGGACTTATTTTTTTTTATTAGGAATTTATTGCCGACGAGGATGATTTCACACTTTTCTTCTCTTGATTCGTTCAAAGGGATGAAAGTTTCCTAATTGATCTATCTCGCAAGTCTAGAGGTTTTATGGCAGAGATTCGCCAAAAGGTAATGTTCCCAAATATCTATGTAAGACGATTACTAGGTTGCTTTCTCTTCCCTTAGACATCTATCTCACACCAAAATATCTTTTTGTGATAGTCCCATAAGTGGCGATCATCAAGTTCACTCATCATAGAACGTCTTCCAACATTTTAGTTGCACAGGTTTTTGCTTCTCAATACTATGTGTTTTCCTTTTTATCTTTTGTAGCAAACATGAGCTTTAAAAGCTTTGCAGACTTTGAGTTCCAATTGTTGTTCATGTTTAGTTGAGTTCCAATTGTTGTTCATGTTGTTCCGCCACACTGGATATGACCAAACCAGAACCAATTACTATAATGGTGCCTACGCTTAACCAATTTAAATATATATCACTGATGATGTATTTGGTAACATAAATATGTATTTTAAACAGATTGATGCATTGTAATTTTTTTATAAGTTAGTGCATCCTTTTAAAACAATTATTTATTTATTTTATTCTGAGTAGAGTTATGTGTCGATCAGCTTCTTATATGGTCAAATGAGAACATCGTGATATTAGTCTTGGAAGTTTTTTTTTCAAAAGAAAAAAAAACAAAGATGGAACTTATAAAGAAAAAGTTGAGAATATAAGGACAAAGACATTAAAGATAAGAAAGCAGAAGATGAAGATTATAAAGTATAAGAATGTGAAGATGACGAAAGAAGCTAAGGAAAACCAGAAAAATAAGAAGACGACAAAGACAAACACAATGAATTAGGAAGAAGATGAATAACACGAAAA